>NW_017731575.1:1379986-1386951 GCF_001890085.2 Hipposideros armiger
TATATATATATCACACTTATGTGTTTATATATATATATATATATATATATGTATATATATATATATATATCATAGTTCATCTAAAAGCATTACTGAGCATTTCACAGCCAATTACTGATCTTAAATGTCAGTGAGAGGATGTGTTAATTTTTAAGCAAAACCAAAATGATTTTCCTATCTAAGCAGCCAATGAAATTCTGCATCTAAGGATTTTCTCCCACAAATGCCAAGCTAGGTACATTTGCATATGTTCTCTTTGATGTATCAAGAAGTAGGACTTTGCACATGACTTTAAAATAATTTAAGAAATTGCTTCTACAAGTTGAGTGTTTACATCTATGTATGATTATTTTAATTTTTTGCTGCTATGTGATTCCAAAAAGAATTAACTAATAAAAATTGATTTCTCTTTTTTCTTGTCTGTTACCTAAATATAGTTAAACTTAATGCTGATAACTTGGTCTGCAAGTTTATAGACTTAATATAAAGAATAATGATTATTCCTCCACTAAAATTGTAAACCTAATAAAATTTGGCACATCAGGTAAAGAAATGTTATGCTTGAAAGCAAATAAATCAATTCAGTGTGTTATGTCATTTGTGACACCAGTTGTTGGGGATTTACTAAAACCTGCTACAGAGAGCAAGTAGTCACATGGCCCCTTCCCTCTTTGATTAACTAACTGGTTAACTAGTAGCTGAAATTCATAAGCAACAATGCCCTCAACCCCTCTTCATTATAGGAAACCATTTGTCACTAAGTTAACTCTTTTTGCATTTTATCAAGAGAACCATCCAACTTCCATTTCATTGTGTACCTTTTATGTAACCAGGAAATTCACCACATACTTTATAGAAGCTTCTGAATAAAATTTATATTTAAAATGACCACATTCACATTATGGGGAGTATGGGCCTAGTACCAGTAAAACAGTAAAACTTGGATTATTTGGGTGCATTTCAGGGTTTATTTTTATAAAATTATATTTTAATTATAGAGCATATAATAAAAATAACAAATATTTAATAAACACTATGGTAACTATGCAGAATTGTTTAATATCCCACTGTTATTACTGCTTATTTTTTTATTTTTATTTTTAAAAGATTTAATTGGGAAATTGGGGGAGGGGAACAGTGTTGGGGAATTGGGGAAGGGGAACAGCCAAGTTCTTGTCCTTCAATATTAGTTGTGGAGGGCACAGCAAGCTCAGCTCCAAGTATAGTTGTGCCGCTCAGCTCAAGGTGCTGTGTTCAGTTAGTTGCGGGTGGGCATAGCCATCATCCCAAGTGGGAGTCAAACGGGCAGCCTTATTGTTAAGAGTGCATGCTCTATCCCCCAAGCCACCCAGGCGGCAGCTCAGCTCAAGGTGCCGAGTTCAGTCTTTAGTTGCAGGCGGGCATAGCCCACCATCTTGAACAGGCAGTCTTGTTGTTAGGAGCATGTGCTCTCACCAGCTGAGCCATCCTGCCATCTGTTGGCAGCTCAGTGGCTGCTCAGCTCAGGTGCAGCTGAATGGCTCATGTGGGAATCAAAACAAGGGATCCTGTTGCTCAGAGCTCACACTCTTCAGCAAGCTCCTAACCAACTGAGCCACTTGGCCGGCCCCTACTGCTTAATTTTTAAACAGCCAGCTAGAACCACCCCATGAAATGCCAACCTATGTTGGCACTGAAGTGGCAGTCTATTAACACATAGTATTTTAAAAACACGAAGTATGCAAAAGTACATAATTAAACAAGTACTTTTGCTGATGGACAACCAGGGTTAAAAGAAAAGAAAAGCAGCCATTAAAAAAAAAAAAACCTAAAATAATTTGGAGAGGACATAGATTGCTCCTTTGTTTCCTCCCTTTCTGCCAATTTCAAGTGTGAACACCAAGATACAGAATGGGTAAAATGCGGAGGCATTTTATTTCATGCTGGATATCTCTGATTTTTCTTGATAAGGCAATGACATTATACATCAAGAGGTTTCCCCACATAACACAATTTTTCACAGTGGGAAAGAATTTCCTTGAATTTGGAAGTTATATTTTGGCTGATTGTGACAAAATCAACCCAAGGAATTATTTATTAACTATCCATTAGATGCCAAGACACTGTTAGAAATACAAGCAAATATAATTCTACATACACAATGCTCTATTTCATATTTTCACATATTTACTATGGTTTAGTGAAAACTGTACTATTTAACTTCAACCAGTTTAAAATGAAACTTTTAAACTTCAATACAGATCCTTTCTATTCATTCTTCTTAATTTCTGTTTCTAATATGTTAGTTAGTGTTCAGTGTCATACTGAATATATAAGGAATTGTTGGATCTGGGAGTACAATAAATCTTCATTTACCAAGCCTGTTAATATACCAAGCATTGTACAAGGTGCTACGAAGATGATGAAGAGAAATAAGGGTTGAGGCCTTTTCCCTAAACGGTGTTAACCATACAGCTAGTGGTGTTAAGGACTCATCGCTAAAACCAAACCAAACAAATAAATGAATAAACAAAATGAGAAGCAACAGGTCCGAAGAGGAACAAATTCTCCAACATGAACTTATTAGTATTGAAATATTCGATGACTACCAGAGATCTTACCTTCTTTACATCAAGGGATGGTTTATCCAGATCAATAAACCCACACATTTATGGAAATGATTTGCACAGCAAATCTAAAAGACATCTTCTTAAACAGCATCTATTGTGGTAATTGCAACTGGTCCATTAAAAACCTTTTGGTGTCCATGTCACTCATTTCTAAAGTGTTGCTGTTAAAAAGGTGTCACAAGCTAATGCCTCCTGAGACCGAGTGTGCTTGACCTTGTCTGGGGCTCATTCACTCAGAGGGAGAGAGGTTGCATTTAGGTAACTGCAGGTGAGGTCTGTGTTGTGACCAGAAAAACGTTTACAAGAGAGGCCGTTTTTCACTGAGTCCAGATATGTTTACACACTTGTTTTAAATAAGGTGGGGAATCTACTGCATTTTTCTCTCCTGTGGTTTAGCTGAGATCTCTAGTGAAGCAATGAGAACTGTATGGATTTTAACAATGATAATGTTTTGTGTTTCTCATGTCAGGATTTCACTGCATTTTATTAAGCACGTGAGTGACCTCCCTGGATGAAAACGAAGAGCAGATTGATCATATACCCAAGGGAGGGCTCTGGTCCCTGGGTCACTCTGCTCTCATTCAGTTTTATGATTTCCTGTGCCTGACATATGGCAGCATCATGGTATCATCATCTCTTCTTTCATTGTCTTTTTACTCAAGACAATGCAGTCTCCATTTAAAAAGTGTTTATGAAGTGGGATGAGTCTCTGGGGATGCAAGCCTTTGTTTATTTACAGAGTCAGAGGATTGTTTTTCCTCTCTATTGTTGCCTTCAGATACTTTGTTGAAATGGCTGAAGACCTTCATGACTGTGGGCATTTTTTTTTCATAACTACGCAGGACACCAGGCAGAGCCCCTTGGCATGCACTGGGCATGCCAGGATCGGCACCTCATCTCTTTCCATGAAGTCTCTTACAGATGACGTGACTTCAGATTTTCTCCCTTATGTTAGAACTTAGAAGGGTGGAGGTGTGAAGTCTGGCTTCCCCTAAAGTTCTCGCGTGAATGTGAGTGTTGGTTTCACAAGCCATCTACGAAAAGAGTGTATGAACAGACTGTACAGATGCTGTGTCTAACTTCATTGTGCCAAAGAAATTGAGGGTATTCTGCCACCGGGTTTTCTATTTCAAGACGGCTTATATATTTTCACTGGTTTAGTTTCATTTACAAGATATTTTGTTGTTGTTGTTAACTGACCTAAAAACCCTGTGGTCAGTAAGATAGAAAATGGCTTACATATTTCTTTTTAGCCAAACATCTCAGATTCGTGAAAGGACTAAAATCCTTGAGCTAAATCATATGCTCACATGGAAAAACATTTTAAAACATCATTTGAATATTTGAAAATAAGTGGAACTAAGATCTTAGTCTTTAAAATATCTCTAATTGAATATAAGTTGACTATTTCTCCTCTCCTCTCCCCCATCTCCCTCTCCCAGGGATCACATGCTTATGAGATCCTAGGGCCTGGACCACACAGTGTGAGATTTCTGTGTATCACAACGAAAGGACTACAAGGCACATCTCCAGTTCTCTCATCTGTAATTCCAGGGAGTACAGTCCTATCACAGTTCCCCCTTCTCCTTTAGGACATTTTTAGCAAGTGCCTTAAGGGTGCTGATGAACTAGCTCTCAACTTGTATGTGACTCTCTTCCTGTGATTTTCTTTTCTGTATCTTCTTTGTCACAAATGTGGCTGGTCCAGTCTGTGCCCCTGGCCCTGTGTACCTTTTCTACCTCAGTGAGTTCCAACAGCCATCCCAAACAGAGGTTCTCTCCAAGATCTGATACAGGTGGATGGTGAGGCCATTTTGACCTGCTATCTTATTTGAATGGATGGTTCTTTAGATGTTTATCATTCTTTAGTGGTACTTCATCTTCCCAGAGTTTAGACATTAGTCCAAGAGAACTTGAACAGAAAACAGAAATCAAATTCTAATAAAATTAATCTTTTGCTTTGGAGACCAGCCTGCACTTCCCTGGACTCAATATTTTCCTTTAGGATGAGTTCTTTCCCAGGAGAGACCTGGTTCTCTGAGCATATCTCCAACATGTCAGAATACAGAGTGAACATAGTTTTCTTGTCAGTGGTAACCCCTTCTCCCTTAGCATAATTCTTCATTAATAGGTTAATGATAATAAAAATAAAATAAATTAAACTTTGAAAAACCTTTATAAACAATAATAATTATTATTAATGTTGCCAATTTTTTTTTAAGATTTTACTGGGGAATAGGAGAAGGGGAACAGACAAGTTGCTGTCCTTTTGTTCTTCAGTCTAGTTGTGGAGGACGTTGCTTCACTGGCCCATGTTGGTATTATCATTGTGCTNATCGCTGGCGACTCACAGGCAGCCCAGCTCCAGGTTGAGCTGTTGTTCAGCATCTTAGCTGTGGAGGGCAGTGTCACTGGCCCTCATATGTGGGATCCAACCCGGGGCCCTCTGGCGTCCCAAGCCAGTTCTTAACTATCACGCCACTTGGCCACCCGGTTTTTAAACTTTTACACATTGGAATGAAGGTAATGTATTTCTGCACCAGGATATAGGTACACATATGTGTTTATTTTGCGAAAATTCATCCAGCTATGAGTTTTTATATGTGTGCTATACATCAATAAAACTTAAAAAAAAACTTTAAAAGCACAATTATAATGACTTAGTAATATTTGAAGTTTGCATGTGCTATAATTTACTTAACCATATTCTAATTTTATTCATTTCTAATGAATGTTAGTGTATTCTAACACTAATTCCAATATTAATGTATTAATATTTTAGAAATTTCAGATTGTTTTATAACAATGCAAATACAAGATAAAAACAGACATGAATATTTTAGTGCTGTTGGTATATCCACAGTGCTTTCCCAAAATTATAATAATTCATATTCTAAGAAACAGTTGCATAATTTCTTGTTTGCTTGCTGAATGGGTGAGTACCTTTTTTTGGAAGAAGGTAGTATGACAACACTTCTTCATTGTTTAGTCAATTTTTAATACTTAAATAAAATCAGTGATTAACCTGTATGATTTTTTTTGTGCAATGCTTTCAGAACTCTGGGTGATAGCATTCTTTGAAAGACATGAATTCTTTGAAAACTTCTCCATAGCATTGTCCTAGGTCCTAATCTTAAACTGAAGATTAAGTTGTTGTTGTTGTTTTAATTTTAAAATCTAGGTTGTAATACTACAATTTCAATAGACCCAATCATTTTTACGTTCTCCAAAGTACTCCTTCTAGTAGTATACTTTGATCAGACAACAATAAAGAGATTTCTCTTTAACTTTTCCCTTTCTTTGTTGAAAAGTGAAACCACCATTACGGTAGAATGAGAACTACTACTTTATGGGGCATGGTGTGGCGGAAAGGATTATCGTAGCTCCAGTAAATAAATTAAAAATGAATGTGGTCCTTGAGTTTACCCTCATTGAACTACAAGTTCTTAAAACATTCTTTATTGAAAAATAGACATTAAGAACAATCAAATTTTGTGTTTATCTCTAAATATATTTTCAACACATAATTCATTATACTGAACGAAAGCCCTATACGTGCCATTCCATATATATATACATATATAATTTTCTTTGGATTCTTAAACCTAAATATCAGTATAAAATGAAAATAATTTTCAGTGCATACACATATAATTTTTCTCTTCAGTGAGAATTACAAACATGGTATCAAATACTGCTATATCATTCATTGTTTTGTATTCAATAAAAACTTCTTACAACTGTGACAAATAATCAGCTCTCTTCAATTAATAGAACAATTTCCAGTATTGCCCAATATTATGATTCTCATGATGACTTCATTCAGGTAGCACTGTCACATGTGTTTGGGCAAAAGGGAACATGGTAAATGTAATGTGAAAGTGGAACATTTAAGAAACATACATAAAAATGTGATAGAATTACCTACAACAATGAAAAGAGTGAAATTTGTGTGAGGGAGCTTCCATGGGCCTTGTATCTTTTCATTTTGCTGTCCAACTACTAGTGTTATTAGGATTTGGAGAAGGTGTTTAATTCCAATATTACCATTTCAGAAATTCCAAAAGAGAGAAAGAAGGCAGTCATTTTCAATAGCATATTATTGCATACAATTTAATACCAAGGTGGGAAAAGATATGCAGCAACAGGATGATGTAATAGACTGAAAACTAAAAGTTGGGTTTAATGACATGTATATGCTATTTGTATATGATATATAATATGTATCATTATAATGAATATATATATGATTATACATATAATGATATATATATATATATCACATTTATATGGTATATATAATATATAATTATATATATATCACACTTATGTGGTTATATATATATATATATATAT
>NW_017731575.1:1391886-1438503 GCF_001890085.2 Hipposideros armiger
TGCTGTCCTTTTGTTCTTCAGTCTAGTTGTGGAGGACGTTGCTTCACTGGCCCATGTTGGTATTATCATTGTGCTCTTCCCAGGTGAGGCAGTCGTTCACCGGCCATTGGACGGCCCCACACAGCAGCTCACGAAAACTCACACCAGCTGTCAGCCAGCCCCACTGCAGCCTATGCGGTTGCCTTCGCCTCACGGCAGCCCAGCTCCAGGTTAAGCTGTTGTTCACCATCTTAGCTGTAGAGGATGCAGCATCACTGGCCCTCGTGGGATCTGAACTGTGGCCTTGCTGCTCAGAGCTGGCGTCCCAAGCCAACTTTTAACCAACGCGCCACTTGGCTGGCCCAATATTGCTAGAGTCTTAATTTTAGCATATCTTTTTTGCATTCCTGAACTCTAATCAGAACTCAAATTCTAAGATATGCATTTTGTGGTATTACTTTTAAATATGTTAACTGTTAACTAAAATGGTTGAGCAGCATAAATACCTTGTCATTGGAATGAAGGGGGACAGTAGGCAGATGAAAAAAAAAACATATTTCTGTGAAAACTTTGGACACCACACTCCTAAATTCCTTGGAATTCTGACATCATTAAAAAGTGTTCTATATTACATATTTAAAGGTTGCTGAGAGAGTAAATCTTAAAAGTTCTCACAGGAAAAAAATGTTTTTTGTAACTATGCTCATGTGTGTATGTGTACACACAAACACAGACACACACACACACACACACAGACACACACACAAAAGAGGTCTGACAATTAAGTTTGTGAACTCATCATACCTCATTGCTGAATATCACTACAGTCCCCTTTGAAGTACTCCCCTAGTCCACCCTTCAAAGCAATTTTGGAACTCTTTTTCTGGAATAGCCATCAGAGCTGTCCTTGTATTACCCTGGATGTCCTGAATGTCATCAAAATGTCTTCCTTTCAATGTTTTCTTTATCTTCTGGTAAAGAAAGAAGTCATTGGGGGCCAGATCAGGTGAGTAGGGAGGGTGTGCCAATACAGTTGTTTGTTTACTGGTTAAAAACTCCCTCACAGACAGTGCTGTGTGAGCTGGTGCATTGTTGTGATGCAAAAGCCATGAATTGTTGGCAAAAAGTTCAGGTCGTTTAGCTTTTTTATGCAGCCTTTTAGCACTTTCAAATAGTAAACTTGGTTAACTGTTTGTCCAGTTGATATAATGAATAATTCTTCTGATATCAAAAAGGGTTAGCAACATCATTGCAACAAGTTTGCGAACTTGATTGTCAGATCGTGTGTGTGTGTGTGTGTGTGTGTGTCTGTAAATGCTGAATCACTGAGTAAAACTAGAACTCTAGAAACCATCCTAGACCCTTCTTGTTTTTTCCATAATGCACCAGGTTCTAGTGATTTGACTTCCTGGATTACTATTAAATCAGTTTTTTGGTTTTTTTGCCTTCTTTCCCTAACCTGATTTCTTGGCTGGTTATTGCAATGGTCTTCTTATCTGTCTTTCTCTGCTAGGCATATTCCTCCCAAATTTATCACATATGTTAGCTCCAGGATTATTTTTCTAAATCTGATTACGCTACTTATCTACTCAAAATCCTTCCATGGCTCCCCATCTACTATATATGTCAAACTACAAAACACAACCAACTAGGAGATTCATGCTTTGATTCTTGCTGCATTTCCACACCTATCTCCCACTCCCCACACACCCACATTACATTTGAGTCCTGCCAAACTTGTCTAATTTCCCCAAATGAGATGTCATATTTATCAGCACCCCTCTCAGCCCCAATGCCTTGCTACAAGCTCATCCTTCTGCTTACAATATCCAGTCAAATGTTCACTTTTGAAACTTGGCAGGACTCTCTTGACTCCTTAGACCAGGTGAGATGCCCATCCTCCTTGGCTTCATAGAATCTGCGCCTAATTCTTTGTTTTAATACAGACTAGAAACTCCAAAGAATCCTTGAACACTGGCATATACATACTTTTGGAGCCTGGAAGTCCTGCTGTTACCCTATTTATTTTTCTAACTAAATTTATTTCCTTTGAGATTTTTATGATTTGTAAGGCTTAATGCTAAAGTCTTCTCACATTTTTCAAGGCTGCTATCCATTACTACAGGCTGAATGTTTTCAGTCTGCTGAATGTTAAATAACACAATAGAAAAAAAAAACTAGTGCTTCTCCCTGGAGCATGGCACTGTGGTTTTTTTTTGTACATATACTCATTTCTCAAAGCTGTATTCTTATGGGTACTTTTTTCCCTTATATGTTCTCCTGGGATTCTTGTGCTTGTCTGGGAGAGAGAATGTTGGGGCACATGACAGCGTTTTGATAGATGCCTGGATAAATAAAAGAAATACTTCATTGAGCAATTATGCCAGGGAGCACCTTCATCCATGTGTTGGGACTTTGATCTGATATGCTTTTTTTCTTTCTTTCTTTCTTTTTTTCAGTGCAAAGAAGTACAGTATTGCAGCGAACCTCACCTCATTCCATTCATACACTTATAGTTCCCAAATAATTATGGCACTTGCTAGGTGCTGAGGATGCAAAAATGAGTAAGTCAGAGCTTTTCCCCCAGAGGACTTATAGATTAATAACTAGAATGGATAAGTTTAAAAAATGCATGCCATAAAGGTCAGTGGTAGACAAAAAATATTCCCCAAAGGCAAGCCTGATCAAATGTAAGTAGTGGAGAGTATCAAGAATGAAGGATGATAGCTTTGGTTTCAGCCATATTGAATTTGAAGTGCTTGTGTGACATTCAGGTGGAGCTGTTGCACAGGCAGGAGGCATTACAAGCATGGTACTCAGGAGATGATTCTATCCTGATAAAATGTAGTTGGGATTCACCAGGCAAAAGAAGATATTTGAAGCTGTTTAAAAACTGATAGAAGAAGGTTAATGGCAGCAATATTTAAGGGATATGGGGGTGGGGGTGAAGGAGCCTGCAAAAGGGAGAAGCAATAGTCAATGATTATAGAGAGAGCTTGAGATGAGGATGACATTTCAAAAGCCAAAGAAGGATATTTACAAAGAAAAGAGTAGTCGCCAGTCAGGGGCTACAAAGAGGTCAATAGCAAGTCATAAGAGGAGTCCATTGGTTTTAGCATTGAGAAGGTCATTGGTGACCATTGTCTGAGCAGATAGAACAGAGAATGGGAGCAGTGGCCATATTTGACAACTAAGGAAGTTCAAATGGTGAATACAGAATATTTGTCAAGGATTGTGGCTATGAATGGAAGAAGAGCAACAAAAGATAAGCCAGAAAGAGCATGGCTAAAAAAATATATCTTGTTTATATTTTTTTAAAAATGAGAAGATGTGAGAATATATAAATACTGGACAGAAATCAGAAGAGCGAAGAGATCAAACATACACAAGAGAGAGGAAAGACCTGAACGCTGGAACAAGGTCCCAGAGAGACAGGAAAAGATACTATCATGCTCCCTGTTTCACACATGCTATCAGGCAAGAGAGCAATTCAAATGGATACACAGGAGCTCAGGAACACCAAGCATCACAAATGCCCTCATGAAATCTGTCTAGCCCCTTTCAATTGTATATTGTGTAGAGACCTCTGCAAATGTGATGAATTTATTTTTTAGCTCATGTTAGCAAATAAGATAAATGTTCCCCTGAGTACTGCAAAGGAGTTCCAAATACTCATTTCTTTAACTAGAACAAATCTCGTTGGATGTCTCTGGTACTGCCGAGATCACTTAACTGCAACACTGAAAATGTTCAACCTCCCTCACTTCACTGATCATCCAAAATGAGCTTCAGCTGCATCCTGAGCAGGGCTGAGATTGTCTTTGCAGTTCCTAAATCAGACTGAAAATCAGGTCATCACTGCAGTATTTATTAAGTGCTCAAAACTTCTGATCTTTTTTCTCCCACCAACAGTTCCTAATTCACTCCTAAACAAAGGCCATACAAATTCTAATGATCATAAATAATTTTGTTCTCTTCTTCTGTTAATTAAAATCCATAATAGTCTGACCAGTTGGCCATCAGTAGTGCACATTACTTAACCAAGTGCGGATTTAATTTGCACAAGTACTTAATATCTCTACTTAGTGGTAAATAAATGCCTTCCAAATTGAGCAGCATGTTGTATTCTTATGGGTCAATAATATTATAATGGGAAGTGAAGATTATTTATATTATTGTGCCACTAATGGGTAAAGAGTTTTCCTAAAAACAGATATTTACATTAGAAGCTCTTGTGACATAGGAGTGCAGCATTTGGGACAGTTAAGGTTTTGGCTAGTGTTTTCTGGGCTGGAATGCTGCTTCTTTAGATATAAGTCCAGCCATGTATCTTTTTGGGATTCTCTTTTTGAAACTTCCAGAATGGGGGAGGTTTTCCTCCTCTGAATTCACATCTCATTTGCATACTCAGACAACTGCAGTGAAATTGTTGCATTACTTGTCTGTACCACCCAACGAGGCTGTCTCATTAACTAGGACACCACCAGCCCTAGCCCAATCGCTAGTTTCTAGCAGCCATTTAATAAAATGTATCGAATAGTGAAATGAATGTGTTCAAATCATGCAATTTTGCTTTGGGAAGTTACAAAAATAATCTGCCTAAAATAATGAGGGCTCACTTCCACGGTGAAGTGTTATTAGCTACTAAAAGCCACAGTTTATACCAGAAGGCTTTCTATAATCTTGGGTGCTCAGAAAATCCCAAGGGATAATTCGTAGTTCTCAATTTAGCGGATAATTTTCTCTTTCTTTGTTCTAATTTCCATGGTTTTTTTTTCTGCCTTTGTTTTTTGGCATTTGCCACAATCTGAGATGTAATAACGCTATTTTAAAAATATAGACCTTATTGAGGACTTCCGGGAAGATGGCAAAATAGACATATGCTGCACCAACTGCCTCCCAGAATCACACCAAAATTACAAACAATTTATACAACATTCAACCTCAGAAGTCCCCTGAACACTAGATGAACAGAACATCTAAATGAAGGACTTAAACAGGAGGCCCCGTTGAGTCTGGGAGGGATGGAGACGAGAGAGGGCGAACCCCGTGAGGGACACCTCAGGGGTGGAGACGATTATCCAGTTGGGGGAGAGACCCTCCAGCCCCACACTGCGCTCACCAGCCCAGAGTTACTTTGCCGGGAAGAGGAGTTCCACAATAGCTGGCAGTAGAAATTAGTGAGGACTCTCTATGCTCAACTCAGTGAAGCTGAGGGTTGCTGGAGAACCAGTGGAGCCAGCACATGGACTCGCTCCATGGTGAGCACTCACCCGGTCCCTGGTAGAGGGAGTAGCTGTGTGATCAGGGCCCAGGACCCTGCAGGGAAGGACTGAACCAAGAGCTTTTGGCTCGGGAGCTGGAGGTTTTGGGAACATTGTTCCCCCTGTGTGGAGCTTGCACACTAATAGTGTACAGCAGCGTGCCATTTTTTCAGCATTGGGCCCTCCCACAGGGGCTCAAGTCTGGGACCGCATTGAGCTGGTGATACTGGCACCGGAGTACGTGTGTACGTGCGCGTGCATGCAGCCTTGGCTCCCCACCCTCCGCAATGCTTGTGCTGTGTAGCCAAGGAAACATCTGGTGGGTGCGCTCTGCCTCCAACAGGCTGTTCTTTGAGATGCAGGAGTGCATGAGCCGCCTTGGGTCTCCGCTCTCTGCACTGCGCATGCAATGTTGCCAGGCTGGTGATTGGCTGTTGAGCTGCTCTGCCTGATCTGCAAGCAGCTGATTGGGACAGGCTGAGACTGGGAGTTTGCCTGGGAGTGCTGGGCTGTGAGCTGTGCACCTGGGTGATCTGGCCGGGGCTGTCCTGGTGCATTTGTGCGGGCTGGTTGCCGGTGCAGGAGTGCATGCTGCCCTGACTTGGTGGGGGCCACTGACAACATCCTGTGGTGCCTTGGGGGCCTGCCCTGCCCACCTAGAGCTGTGTTGCCGGAGGCACCCTGGTGCCTGGCCCCCACCTCCGCAGGCCACAGAGTGTTTATTGCAGCAGCAGACAGCCCGCAACAACCTGTGAGGATTTTTGGTGGTGAGCACAATTCCAGAGCACAGAGCAGCTAATTGTGGGAAGTTCACTGCAAGCCTGGGAGGGAGGCCGGCGCATAATGCGTTGAGCCCTTCCACTCAACATACTCAACATAGCTGGAGCTGAATCACCCAGAGACTCTCTATTGCTGAGCAAGTGGTCTGCAGACTAAAGCGGGCAGAGAGCCTTTTTTTTTTCTTATTTTCTTTTTTTTCCTTCTTTTTTCTTCCTCCTTCTTTTCTTTATTATTATTTTTTCTTTTCTTTCTCTTTTATTTTTTTGTTCCTTTGCCTTCTTTTCTTTCATCTGTTTTGTTTTTGTTGTTGTTTCTCAGACTTGTTTATCTGGATATTGCTTTAGTCGCTGTTTTTTCTGTATTATTCTCCTGTTTTTGTGTTTGTGTCTCTTTTATATACTCTTGTTTCTCCCATCTGATAATTGCTTATTGAGTTTCTGTGGGAGTGTATTTGTTTTGTTTTTTGTGTTGTTGGGTTGCTTTGCTTTGTTTTAATTTTATGAAGTGGATGTGGACCTAGCACTGGTCCAGAGCTGAGACTACACTGAATTTGTAAAAACTACTGATCACAGCCTTTACACACCAGTAACACCACCTCGCCCACCTACAGCTGCATTGCCAGGGGCAGTCGGGGTGCCGGCGTGACTTGCCCCACCCCCACAAACTGTGGAAACGTTTTTTACAACAGAAGGTGGTTTGCAGAGCCCAGGGGTCATCTTTGTGGTGTTCAGTGACCACAAACCTGTACCACAGCCACTCGGGAGTAGCTTTCATGAATCTGTGGGCACGAGGCGGAGGTTGGTTGTAGTGCCCTTGAGACACTATACAAGGGAGTCACAGGCCACGTATTGGTGTAAGACCTGAATCTGCATTAATGTCTTAAAAACTATCAATCACGTCACATAATTCACTTGAACTCCATCCTGCCAAACTAGTGCCACGTAACAGAGGCACCTTCAACACCAGGTCAAATACCCAGACACACACCCCTAAAGAGCCTCTTTCAATAGGTGGACCTTACCAGCATCTGACAGATGGCAACAGGACCAGGGGCCCCTGGGCCTTTTCCTAAACTTCCTCAGGACCAATATAGGGAGCAGCCAGCCTCAGTTCAAACAGAAACCATCCAACATGACCTCAGGTCCAGCATGGGCAGCAGCCAACAGCGAACAGCCTTGAGGCACCTGCCAGGTAGCTATGGACAGGGAACAGTCAGATCTGAAAGGGTTCTGAGTGGGAGCCCCACCCAAGAAACATACACTCACAGGCTAATGTTAGACAAAACCAGAATACTACCTGATTGAACCTACAAGTGGAACTCTTAAAGGACATTTTCCACAGGCACAAGAACCCACAGTGGCCAAGCCTCCTCTGAGGGGATCAACCTCCACACAGCATCTCATACACTGTGAATTTAATTAATTCTCCCAGCTAATCAGTCTGAAGGTCAATATCACCCTCTGACAAGCCAAAAACAAAGAGCAACTTCAACAGCGACACCTCTGGAACACACAGGACAGGAGAATACAGAGACTGTACAATCCGAATAAAAAGGACACATACTCCAAGAGCACCCAGCAATGACTGAGAGGCATAGGTGATCTATCTAATACATCGAGGCAATCACAGAGCAACAGCCAGAATGAAGAAACAAAGAAACATGCTCCAAGTAAAAGATCAGAAGAAACCTCTAGAAATGGAACTAAATGAAACAGAGGTATCCAATCTTTCAGAGACAGAGTTTAGAACACTGATGATAAGAATTTTTAAGGAACTTAGTGAGGACATAAAGAAGGATAAAGAAAGTATAAAAAACAACCAGTTAGAACTAAATATAATAACTGAAATAAAGAACACACTCCAAATAATCACCAGTAGATTAGATGAAGCAGAGGATCAGATCAGCGATTTAGAATACAAAATAGCAGAAAAAGCCCAGTTGGAACAATAAAAGGAAAAAAGAATAAAAAACAATTAAAATAGCTTAAGAGACCTGTGGGACAACATCAAGTGCAACAACATTCGCATCATAGGAATACTAGCAGGAGAAAAGAAGAAGCAAGGGATCAAGAATGTATTTGAAGAAATAATGACTGAGAACTTCCCTACCCTGGTGAAGGAAATCGACATACAAGTCCAGGAAGTGCACAAAGTTCCAAACAAGCTGAACCCAAACAGGTCCACACCAAGACACATCATAGTAAAAATGGCAAAGGTTAAAGACAAAGACAGAACCCTAAAAGCAGCAAGAGAAAGACAACAGGTTACATACAAAGGAACTACTATAAGACTAACAGCTGACTTTTCTACACAAATTCTGCAGGCCAGAAGGGAGTGGCAGGAAATATTCAAAGTGACACAAAATAAAGGCCTACAACCAAGATTGCTCTACCCAGCCCTGCTATCACTTAAAATTGAAGGAGAGATCAAGAGCTTCTTAGAAAAGAATAAGCTTAAGGAATTCATTACCACCAAGTCAGTATTGCAGGAAATGTTAAAAGGGCTTTTTTAAACAGAAGAAAGGGGAAAATAAGCTAACCCAGGAAGACCAGAAATACAAATTTAAAAATGGCAATAAATATGCACCTATCGATAATCACTTTAAACGTGAAAGGGCTAAATGATCCAATCAAAAGACATAGAGTGGCTGAGTGGATAAGAAAACAGGACCCATGCATGTGCTGTTAACAAGAGACTCACCTCAGATCAAAAGACACACACAGACTGAAATTAAAGGGATGGAATAAGATATTTCATGCAAATGGAAATGAAAAAAAAGCAGAAGTAGCAATACTTATTTCAGACAAAATAGACTTTAAAATGAAGACTACAATAAAAGACAAAGAAGGGCACTACATAATAATAAAGCGATCAATTCAAGAGGAGGACATAACCCTAGTAAACATCTATGCACCCAACATAGGAGCCCCTAAATATATAAAACAGATTTGATAGACATAAAGACAGACATCATCAGTAACACTATCATAGTAGGGGACTTCAACACCCCGTTGTCACCAGTGGACAGATCCTCCAGACAGAAAATCAACACGGAAACAGTGGCCTTAAATGACACCTTAGTCCAGGTGGATTTAATCAATATTTTTAGAGCATTTCACCCCAAAGCAACAGAATATACATTCTTCTCAAGTGCACGTGGAACATTTTCCAAGATAGACCACATGTTAGGCCACAAAACAAGTCTCAATAAATTTAAGAAGATTGAAATCATATCAATGCTATGACACTAGAAATCAATTATAAGAAGAAACCTGGAAAGCACACAAATACATGGAGGCCGAATAACATGTTACTAAATATCGAGTGGGTAAAAAATGAGATCAAGAAAGAAATTAAAAGTTATCTCAAGACAAATGAAAATGAAAACACAACAACCCAAAATCTATGGGATGCAGCAAAAGCAGTCCTAAGAGGGAAATTCATAACAATGCAGGCCTATCTAAAGAAACAAGAACAATCTCAAATCAACAGACTATCTTTACACCTATGGGAACTGGAAAAAAAAACAAAACAGCAAAACAAGCCCAAAGGGAGTACAAGGAAGAAAATAAAGACCAGAGCAGAAATCAATGAAATAGAGACCAAAAAATAATACAAAAGATCAATGAAACCAAGAGCTGGTTTTTTGAAAAGATAAACAAAATCAACAAACCCTTAGCCAGACTCACTGAGAAAAAGAGAGAGAAGACTCAAATTAATAAAATCAGAAATGAAAGAGGAGAAGTGACAAAAGATACCACAGAAATACAGAAAATATTAAGAAAACACTACGAGCAATTATATGCCAACAAAATGGACAACCTGGAAGAAATGGATCAATTTCTAGAAGCATACAATCTACCAAGTCTGAATCAAGAAGAAACAGAAACTCTGAACAGACTGGTCACTACAAAACAAATTCAGTCAGTAATCAACAAGCTTCCAACAAATAAAAGTCCTGGATCAGATGGCTTCACAGGTGAATTTTACAAAACATTCAAAAAGAGAATACCTATTCTCCTCAAATTCTTCCCCAAAATACAGAAGCAAGGAAGGCTCCCAAGCACATTTTATGAGGCCACTATTACTCTGATCCCAAAGTCATACAAAGATATTACAAAAAAAGAAAACCACAGGCCGATATCCCTAATGAACTTAGATGCCAAAGTCCTCAACAAAATACTAGCAAACATAATTCAGCATCACATTAAAAAGATCATACACCACAATCAAGTGGAATTCATTCCTGGTATGCAAGGTTGGTTCACTATCTGAAAATCAATTAACATAATACATCACATTAACAAAATGAAAAATAAATATTATATGATCATATCAATAGATGCAGAAAAAGCATTTGACAAAATCCAACAGCCATTTATGATAAAAACTCTTAGCAAAGTGGGAATAGTGGGATCATATCTCAACATAATAAAGGCCATATATAATAAGCCCACAGCAAACATCATACTCAATGGAGAAAGGCTAAAAGCTTTCCCCTTAACATCAGGAACAAGACAAGGCTGCCCACTTTCACCACTTCTATTCAACATAGTTCTGGAAGTTCTGGCCACAGCAATCAGACAAGAAAATAAAATAAAAGGCATCCAAAATGGAAAGGAGGAAGTAAAATTGTCATTACATGCAGATGACATGATACTATATAGAGAGAATCCCAATGACTCCACCAAAAAACTGTTAGAACTGATCAATAAATTTAGTAAGATAGCAGGATACAAAATTAATATTCAGAAATCAGTTGCATTTGTATACACCAATAATAAACTATCAGAAGAAGAAATAAGGAAATCAATCCCTTTTACAATTGCTTCAAAAAACAATAAAATTTCTAGGAATAAATTGAACCAAAGAAGGAAAAGACCTGTACTCAGAAAATTATAAGACGTTGAAGAGAGAAATCAAAGAAGATACAAATAAATGGAAATACATACCATGTTCATGGATAGGAAGAATTAATATAGTCAAAATGTCAATACTACCTAAGGCAATATATAGATTGAATGCAATTCCTATCGAACTACCAAGGACATTTTTCTCAGAAATAGAACATATAATCCTAAAATTTATATGGAACCATAAAAGACCCAAATAGCCAAGGCAATCTTGAGAAATAAGAACAAAGTGGGAGGTATCATGCTATCTGACATCAAATCATACTACAAGGCTATAGTAATCAAAACACTATGGTACTGGCATAAAAACAGACACAGGCCAATGGAAAAGAATAGAGAGCCCAAAAATCAATCCATCCATATATGGGCAGTTAATCTATGACAATGGAAGCAAGAATTTACATTGGAGTAAAGATAGTCTATTTGACAAATGGTGCTGGGATGCTTGGAAAATTGGACTAACACATGCAAAAAAAATGAAAGTGGATCACCTACTTACACCATATACGAGAAAAAATTCAAAATTAAAGACTTAAATGTAAGACCTGAAACCATAAAACTCCTAGAAGAAAACATAGGGAGTAAGTTTGCAGACATTACCCTCTGTAGTATTTTTACTGATTTATCCCCTCGAGCAAGGGAAATAAAAGAAAAAAATAAACATATGAGATTACATCAAACTTAAAAGTTTTTTTTTTCACAACAAAGGAAATCATCAATAAAATTAAAAGGTAGCCTACTGAATGGGAGAATATATTTGCCAACAATATTTCTGAGAAGGGGTTAATATCCAAAATTTATAAAACACTCATTCATCTCAACACCAAAAAAACAAACAACCCAATTAAAAAATGGGCAGAGGATATGAAGAGGCAGTTCTCTAAAGAGGACATACAGATGGCCAACAGGCATATGAAAAAATGTTCAGCCTCACTAATCATTAGAGAAATGCAAATAAAAACCACGAGATACCTCCTCACTCTGGTCAGAATGGCTATCATCAATTAATCAACAAACGACAAGTGCTGGCGAGGCTGTGGAGAAAAGGGAACCCTGGTGTACTGTTGGTGGGACTGCAGATTGGTGCAGCCATTATGGAAATCAGTATGGAGGTATCTAAAAAACCTGGAAATGGAAACTACCATATGACCCAGCAGTTCCACTCTTGGGTATCAATCCACAGAAACCCAAGACACTAATTTGAAAAAAATATGTGCACCCCTATGTTTATTGCAGCACTATTTACAATAGCCACGACTTGGAAACAACTGAAATGCCCATCAGTAGGTGACTGGATTAAGAAACTGTGGTACATTTATACAATGGAGTATTACTGCACTATAAAGAATGAAATCGTACCATCTGCAATGATATGGATGGACCTAGAGATTATTATGTGAAGTGAAATAAGTTAGTCGGAGAAAGACAAATACCATATTATCTTACTTATATGTGGAATCTAAAAAACTGAATGAATGAGCAAAGTAAACAGAAATAGTCTCAGAGATATAGAGGAAAAACTGATGGTTGTTAGTTGAAAAGGGGATGGGCATGAGGGAGAAGGGGAAGGGATTAGACAGCATAAATACCGTATTTCCTCATGTATAAGATGCACCCTTTTTTGAAAAATTTGGGGTCTAAAAACTCGGTGCGTCTTATACAGTGGTTGTATGAGCGCAAAAAACAAGTGTGAAAAAAGCGGGAAATGCAAGTAAAAAAATCTACAACCACTGTATAAGATGCACCCAGTTTTTAGACCCCAAATTTTTCAAAAAAGAATGCATCTTAAACATGGGGAAATACGGTAGGTAACTACAGTATTGCCACAGGGATATGAAAGACAGTTCAGGAAATATAATTAATAATGTAAATATTTTGTAGGGTGTCAGATGGTCACATGCCTTGTTAGGGAGACCACTTCATGGATGGGGTAGACTTGATCACTGCATGGTATACCTGAAGCTGATTTTGTATAATATTGTATGTCAACTATAATTGAGTATATATATAGTCACGGGATGTGGAGTATAGTGTGGGAGTGGAGTCAATGGAATCATAGATATGTATGATATCGGGGCGGGGGGAGTGGGGCGGTGGATTGGGGGAGGGGAGTTGTCATTTTGAGGGGTAAAAAGTATAACTAGTGTGCTGTGTTGTACACCTGAAACTAATTTAAAAAAAATAAAATTATATAGACCTTATTTCCTTACTGGCTTGTAATTTACTTGAAGGGAGGGAGTGCATTTATTTTATTAACTCTAACAGTGCTTAACTTATACATAGCAATTAATAAATATTTGTTGTATTGAACTTTACCAGCATCTACCACTTAAGTGGGGCAGTGAAATGCTAAGGGACATTGGTGCAGCGATGCTAGTTTATGGCATAAAAGTGGGACCAATGGATGATGTTAATCACCCCTGAGTGATGCCTCCTCACATCAGCATGTGCCTTGGGCTCTGACAAAGCCAAGTGCTGCAGCCACGGCCTCCTGCTTGGCACAGGCTGATAATGACTGCGCTAATGCGTATCCCAATTGCCAGCCAGTCATTTACTAAGTAGATCAACATGGCAGTGAGAGAAACGCAACCAAATGGGGAGGACCTACAGAGAAAATCAGGTGCTTTCTAAGCTAAAACTTCTTTTTGGAGGAAAATGAATCCAACTACCCCTTAAATAGTACAACTCCATTCGCAGCT
Source organism: Hipposideros armiger (assembly GCF_001890085.2). NCBI lineage: Eukaryota > Metazoa > Chordata > Mammalia > Chiroptera > Hipposideridae > Hipposideros > Hipposideros armiger. The sequence continues at coordinate 1,405,522 of NW_017731575.1, forward strand.
GAGGTCTCTGAGAGTACCTGGCTTTGAAGGAGACATGGTGAGGTAGGGTTGAATGAAATAAGTGAGAAATTTGCAGTTTGTTATGACAAAACATACCCATTACAGACAAACAGATAATGTTATTTGAACACGTAAGATTAAATAGTCAAATGTCTATGTATATGAAATAGAGATGGGACAAGGTACATGCAAAGTCAATGCTAGATATTACCCTAGTCACTTTATGTTCCTCAGTGTATCTAAAATCTGTATGAGTGTGCATTCTATAGAAACAATTGAACTTCAGCAGTGCTTGAAAGATAGCTTAAAACGCATTATCTTTTCATTTACTAAAAAAATGAATCAGTCATCCTATAAAATTGTTCAACATCCATAGGATTTATGAAGCAGAATAAAATAACCTTTCTATTTATAAGAGAAATAGAATACAAAGATGTTAGTAGCCTGTTGTTTATCACACTTAAAAAAATTAAGGTGATTTAGAGAACTGTGAATTAGAAAACATTTTCTACCAAACACTAGTTTTTGGAAATCTGAAATTATTTAAGAGATAAAGGTGTATATATCTATATTTTAAATCTTGTTGATGTACAAAAATTAGTATTAAAGAAAGATGGCTTTATTACACTTTGAGACTATATTCAAGATACAAAGGAAATAGGAAATATTACAATTAAACTCAAAGTTTAATCATTTCTATTATAACTACAGAAATTACATTATGTAAGGATCTGTGATTATTGAATTAATTGTAGTAGATAAACTGGTTAAAAATTCTTACGCAAGAGAATAAATGGTTAGTTTCAAAGGATCACCCTCAGATGATTAATTACAAAGAGGAAAATCACCTTTACAGTAGAGAAATGTGGTGGTCACCACATGAAGTAGTAAAACTTAACATTATCAATAACAGACAAATGGAAATACATTTCTTGACAAAACTGTTTAACCTAAGTCTAATCATCAGGAAACAATAAAGAAAATCCAAATTGAAAAGCAATCTTCAAAAGACTTATCCTATGCTCTTCAAAAATATCAGTGACATGAAAACAAACAACAACAACAAAAATGTGAGAGAGCTATTCTAGATTAAAGGAGACTAAAGAGATGTGACAACTAATTTCAATGTGTGATCGTTGACTGGATCCTGGATCCAAAAAACCCCCCAAACTATACAGGACATTATTATGACAACTAGGGAAATGGGAATCTGAATTGTATATTTGATAATATTTCTGTATCAATGTTAAATATCCTGAATGTGACAATTGAATTTTGGTTATAAGGGAGGATGTCTTTGTTTTTAGGTGAGACAAACTGAAATATTTGAAGTGTCATTATGACTGCAACTGACTCTCAAAGTGATCAAAGAGAAAGAATAGATAGAAAATGTGGCAGTGTTAACAATGAGTGAATCTAATCTAAAACCTATACTTTATATGAGCAGTGTTTGTACTATGTATTTTTTCAATTTTCTAGAGATTTAACATTTTTCAAAATATAAAGTTAGAAGAAAAAAGACTCAATGCTTGTCAAACCTAGTTTAAAGAAGGCTTGCCTGGGGTATTTATTAAAAATGTAAATTACTGAGCTCTACCCTCATACACCAGGGGACTGAAATGGAACCCACTTGGACAAGAGCTATATGAGAATAAATGAACTAAAAATGTCATCTTTCTGCAGTACTATTTACATATACATTATTAATCTGGTGACTTGGTCCTTTATACACATCTTCTCACCAAGCTAACAACAGGGCCAACAAAGATGGGCAGGTAGATACCAATTTCTGGGTCTGGTGATCTGAGAAGGACTCTGGGACTATCATGTTGCCAATGAATGCAATCCCAGGTAAAGGTTCTAACTTGTCAACCATCAATGGGGTGGGAGTACATTCCCAATTTTTCACTCAGGCTCTCATCTGCTTGCAGCACCTCTGGTTACCAGCAACAGTCTTGACTCTGTCTTCATGGGAGAGTAACAGAGAAAGCTCAGATGGCAGTACAGTTGGCATGTGCATGTCCTTTGAATTGAGCCAAGTATATCTGATCTGGGTTTTATTAAGCTCTATAATTTTTTCTAAATTGAGATATTATTCACACACACGCAATTCACTCATAAAGTATACAATTTTAAAGTAATTTTAAAATTATATTTACAAAGTTGTGTAAGCATCACCACTATCTAATTCCAGAACATCTTCATTGCCTCCTGAAGAAACTCTGTACCTATAAGTGGTCAAACCCCATCCCCCACACCCTCCAGCTCCTGGCGAATGTAGTCTACCTTTTCTGTTTCTATGGATTTATTTATCCTAGACATTTCATATAAAAAGAATCAAACAATATGTGGTCTTTTGTGTCTGGCTTTTTTTCACATAATATAATGTTTTTAAAATTCATCGATGGTATAGTATAGATACTTTATTCTTTTTTTATAAGTGAATATTATCTCATTGAATGAATATAAAATACTTTGTTTATCCATTAATTACTTGACAGACATTTGTCTTTTTTTCCCTATTTTATGACTAATCTGTGTAATGTTACTATGAACATATCTGTGTAAGTTTTTGTGTGGACATATGTTTTTATTTCTCTTGGAATAGAATTGTTGGGTCATCTCATAACTCTAGGTTTAACATTTTGAGGAACAGACAAACTGTTTTTCAAAATGGCTGCACCATTTTATATCCCTACCAGCAACATATAAGGGTTTCAATTTCACCAGTTCTTGCTAACACTTTTTTCTATTTGTAATAAACATCTTAATGGGTGTGAAGTAATGATATCTCATGTTTTTGATTTGCATTTCCCTAAAGATTTAGTGATGTTAAGCATATTTTCATATACTAATTGGCCATCTGTATGTCTTCTTTGAGAAATGCCTATTCAAATCCTTTCTTCATTTTTAATTAGGTTCTTTTTGTTGTTAGTTTTAAGTGTACAAGTCTTTTGCCTCCTTAGTTAAATTTATTCCTTAAAATTTCATTCTTTTTGATGCTGCTATGGACTGAATGTTTCTGTCACCCCAAAATTTATATGTTGAGACCCTAATCCCCAATGCAATGGTATTTGGAGATGAGGCTTTTGGGAGGCAATTTGGTTATCATTGCAGAGCCCTCATAATGGAATTAGTTCCCTTATAAGAAGAGACAAGAGACTTTTCTTCCTCTCTTTCTGAACTCAACAACATTAGAACACAACAAGAAGATGACCATCTGCCAACCAGAAGGAGGGTTCCCACCAGAACCCAACCATGCTGGCACCCTGACCTCAAACTACCCAGCCTCTAGAACCATAAGAAATAAGTGCTTATTGTTTCAGCTACCCAGTCTATGGTGCTTTTGTTATAACAACGCAAATTGACTAAGGCATACTATTGTAAATAATGATGCTATTGTTTTCTTAATTTCTTTTTTTAATTGTACTTTGTTAGAGTATAGAAATTCAACTGATTTTAGTGTGTTGATTTTGTGTTGTACAACTTTGCTGAATTCATTTATTACCCCTTATAGGTTTTGTTTTTTCCTTAATCTCTAGTATTTTTTTCATATAAGATAATGTCATCTGCAAACAGAAATGATTTTACTTTTTCCTTTCTAATTTGGATGCCTAAACATTCTTTTTTTTTTTTGCTGAGCCATGCTGCCACCTGTTGGCAGCTCAACAGCAGCTCAGCTGGGGCTAGGACTCGAACTGCTGTTGCTCAGAGTTCGCACTCCTGAGTGAGCTCTTAACCAACTGAGCCACTCGGCTGGCCCCCTAAACATTCATTTTTATACCAGAGTTTTTTGTGGTAAACGTGGAACAATTGTTAACAGATCTTTTTCAGTTTTGAAGTTATGCTTAAAACCTTACACATAATTATGAAAACAGAGGCTTTGATATTACTTGTGTGTTTTAAACAGAAGGACAAAATTATAAGTACTCACTAGTAGCTGTTATTTTTATCTTTCACCAGATTTTGACTCATCCACATACACTTCCAAATTCAGGCAATGACATTTAAAGTGAACTAATTTGACCCTTTTGGCATATAAGTCTGGCCTGTAGAAAGAAAAGAAAATCTTATTTTACTACCTACATTTCTACCAGTTCTGGGTTGAATCTATATAATTGATTCTTTCACATTGACTGTTGACAATTTGATCAGTTTTTTCTTGACTGTTGACAGTTTGATCAGTTTTTTCTTACCAACATTAGTGACAGAAGCCAAAACAATTTGGCCTACAAATATTGAACTTTGTAGTGTTATGAAATGTAACGCATCAAGCAGCCATATAACAGTTCAACAACAAACCCATTAAAATGCTAAGGAAGGAAAATGCCATAGAAAAGACCATATGAGTAATGGGACAAATTCTTCCAGGTCAACACTATCTGGAAAATATTATTTTTCAATCTAAAATCCAGGGTTCCATAAAAGTTTTCCAGGGAAACAGTAAAAATTTGGTGATGAATTTGCATAAACAGGTGAATTTTCTGTGAGTGAAAGTGTATAAAAATGAACTTTAAGCATTTAGTAGTTTCAGCATTCCCTAGTTTGGGGAAATAAGAAATAAGACTGAAAATAAAGGCAAGGATAGCAAAAACAAGAGAAATCAAAATTCAGGTTTTTAAAAGTATGTGGTTGATGCTGAAAAGTTCTGCTCTCTAAGGATTCTTTAGATAAGTGTATAAAGAGAATCTAAACATTATTATTCTTTTTGACCCCAGAAAATGACAACACAAGTTTCCTGACCTCAAAAAATATTACAAGCTGTTGTGTGCCCATGTTATAACTCATTACCAGGTAACGTAGAGAGGATTTATGTTTTAAGAGTTTTTGCTTTTTCTAACATAGGAAATAAAATAGATTATTGCTACTACTCCTGATCTGGCAGGATTTAACTAATCAACTTCTGAAAAAAAGTAGTTCTGGTTTGCATTTTCCAAGTACCACTGAAAAGGGGCTCATTTATTATAGTCATTATGCTATCAGCATACATTTAAAGAAAACTGCTATGGGAAATTTGATGAAAATGGCCTTCAAACTTTATTTGGACCCCATGATTTAAGCTTCCTTTTAATAGGGCAATCTACAAAAACCTGAAGCTGCAAAGTGGCATTTTTCCACCCATCTAAATTCATATTGAGTATTAAGCACTGGTAGACTCTGAAATGAGGAACAAACAGTCACTTAGACAGCACATATTGCAGAAATATTCCATAAAGATGCAAGAGTCTGCATTAATCATCTGAGTGGGACAATGGGTGACCTTTTCTAATAAGAACTAGAGCATCTAAAGTGAACATTAAATTTCACTGCAGCTTTATTTGCTGTCTATCTGTGGCATTCATCATTGCTGAGATGGAAATGTCCTGAGACTGTTGGAATCTGACAATCATACTTCATGGAGAGGGAAGGTTCTAAAGAGCACAGAAAGCTTGTTCACCCCCCAATTTTGGCAACCTTAAGGCCATTATGGCTTCGTTTCTCTTTCATTATGAAAGCAGAGCAGCTGTTGAGTGAGCAAGGTTAACAAACCTTGGAAAAACATTAAAGTTAATTTGTTTTTAGGGCTTTCCTAAACCCAGAAGTTGGAAGAAGATTATTTTATATGGATCCATTAGTCTTTCAATAGTCAAATCTGCAGAGCTACTTAGAAGATTTACTCTTTGGGTTTTAAGTAGATATTATCAAGGGTGGGCATCTGTTTAACTGGCATTTAGAATCACTAGGGACTGGGGGGTTGGCCTAAAAAGTGCTTTGGACTAATGACCTGTTCAGAGACTGGAGAGTCATGAAATTGCAGCTCAACTCCTGACATTTAAAAAGCCTTTGAAATTAACTGGTGAACAGGGTCGATGTTAATACAGAATCAAAACAACTAGGTGGAGAGAGAAGAAGTAAGTATAAAAGTGTGCTTGGGTGAATTCAAACTTTTAATTTAAAATCAGTAAATTTAACTCAACCAGATTTGAGCAGGCGGTATGGAAATACAATGAAAATGGTCTTTGGATCAGTCACACCTACTTAGCTACCCAGAAGCTTGGTGATCTCTGAACCTCACTTTCTTCATCCTGAGTTTGTTGTAATGAGGGTGACCTGCAGATTTAATTTGAAGAATAAATACAATAGATAAGATAATAAGCTTAAATATAATGAAGTCCTAGGGTCTCTCATTTACATGGTTGGTGATCTAATCTACACAAGAGATATAGAAGGCTGTACAAATAATCCAAGGGATCTGCATTTTTCAAGAAATCAAGATGGAAGAGATAGAACACTTTTAAGACTTAAGGGACTAAATCTTAAACTGTGAGATTTTTGGACTGTGGCAGATGGGCAATAAAAGAAGATATTTTTTAGCAGAACTGTCCACTGCTATTCAAAATATACCAGTTTGGGTTCAATATTTCAAATTTGAATTCTAGCCTAAATGCTTTCTGTATGAATCTGTCATTTCCCTTGTCATGAGCCATGAGCAGTATCACCTGTTTCTATGATAGAGGTCTAGAAAGTCAGGAGTTGATGAACTCAGATCACAGGTAGTTGATATATCAACCAGAGAGTTGAAGCTGACGGTCAATTCAGAAAGCGAGGCTGGGTCTGAGTCTAAGAAAGTTGAGATTTGGAGGGACAGAAATTCTGGGGGACTTAGGGACAAAGAGCTCTATGGAGAGGCTAGCATCAAGAAGTCATGAGACCTGTGGGGAACTGGGCATAACCTGGAATTATCACCAGCCGAATGTGGCCTGTTTGAAGCTAATTTACCTCCCCACCTTCCAGACCCTTAATCATCAGACGTTTTCCTACAGCCAGAGTGGTTGGCTATCCCATGACTGCGATATTATACTGGGCCCTTCAGAAGACATTCCTCCATGTTGGGCAGGGTATGTGGTGGCATTGTGTATACAAAGTACTTAGTACAATGTCTGTCACATAATATGACTTCAGGGAATCTTACTGTTCTCAGGACAAGTATATTGAAGAGACTTCAGCATTTCCACCAGGCATCTGAGCACTCATGAGTCTGAGCACCCTGCAAAGTCATAAACGGGTCAGTGCTGAGTGCTCAGTGCATGGTGTCCTAAGGAGTTACCCAAAAGAGGGATTATCAATACTGGGAAACTGATTGCCATTTACTTTTAAATATAGGAAGGCAAATATTTTTATTTATTTTTGTATTTCCATTCAAGCTCAATTAGCTAGGGGAGGAAAGAGAAGCAATTACAAAAAAATTGAAAACTAAATTTTGAAATTGGAGATGAATGATGGAGGTATTCTACCTGTCCTGGGTCACAAATTTATTTTGTATCAGGAACTGTTTGAGTTGCTTTAACTCATCTAATGCTCTCCCTTTAAGCCTATAAAGGTGATACTGTTATCATCACTTCCATTAAACAGAGAGTTTAAATAACTTGTCCAGAGTCCCAGAGCAAAAGCAGGAATCAAATCCAGACACGTTAGCTCTGGAATCACATTCTCAATCTCAATCTCAAGCTCCCTTTTGCTATCTCTCCTTTATTCTTATTTCCACTTAGTTTTCACAGATTAGAACGTTTCTATACATCCTTGCTTCATCAGCATTCCCAGGGATATATAAAACCACCTTTGTTAACTGGAAGTGAACATGACTAACATTGACAAATACAATCTACTCCCAGTTTGCTGGAATCAATTCATATAAATTAGGCATTGCCACAATGTCTTTAAAAAGAACTCATTCATTAATTTAACAAGTACTCATTGAATGCCCACTCCACTACAGGCATTAAGCTAGATATATAGAGGTGTATGGTGTGGTAAAGACCATCCATTCAATAGCCTCATCTGACCCTTTGGTGACAGCTCTGAAAATAAAGCTTCTATATCTTGAAGCTGAAATATTCTGAATTACCAGGTATCAAATTCAACCTAGGGATAAACTTTACTGCATCAAACTCCAGGACTTAAGAGGCTACCCACCTTTGACAAAAACCAGAAAAGAAAAAAAAAATTTTACCTATAGAGGTAGATAGATAGATTAGACATGTACAAATAATTCACACACTTATGTAAAAGAAGACTTGCTCAACCAAATTATAGGGGAGGGGTGAGAAATATTAAATTCATGCCTTTCTGAGATTTTTACTTGAGAAATAGCACTTTGGGAAGAATGAGGAGACATTTGAAAAGAAAACAATGATTGGAAAGAAATCAATCAGCAAACAAGTATACAAAGAAACATAATGAGAATTTTGGTCAAAGGTTTTGTGCACTGTGTTTTAATGACCACTGAGAGCATAGTATCAGACAATTGGTTGGAGAAACAGTGAAGGTTGCAGTTCAATTATACAGAAATTTAATGTCAAAAAAGAATTAATTGTCTGGTTTCTTAGTGCTCTGGGTGGTTGTGGTCAATGAATTGATCTGACATTGAAAATTAATGCCTGCCATATATTTTGTGTGAAATGATGATATTGTGCTCACCAAGTTGTGAAGACAGGCTGCTACTTTCATTGAGGCTGCTACTTTCATTGAGAACTATGTCTGAAGATTGGGTTTTACAAAAAGTTGAAAGGTCTATATGTTTTATTAATCAAACGTACTTTCTGTTCAGCAATGAAATTCTGTGTACCTAACAAGAAGACCTAAGTTATCTTGAGTTTTACTCCCAAGTAAAACATAACTGAAGCTGTCTTATATGTGGCACCATGAGTACTGGTAAATTAGAACAACAAAAGAAAACTGATGAGTGGATCATACTACCTCAGGGAGCAGCCAACACAGAATAAACCCTTTAGGAATTTAGGAGAAGCAAAATTCAAATTTGGCTCAAGTGATTAACACATAGCAGACACACACATTAACAGTTAAATCTTAAGTTGGACTCAAGTTTTGTTTTTTTTTTGGGGGGGGGGAGTGCTTATCTGCAAAATGGAGATAACACCATTCTAGAACAATGTTAGCGATCAATGAGGTAATATATGTAAAATGAAACTGATTGTTACAAAACAACAACAAATGTTACCTAATTAAGTATTCTGTATGTCAATTTTTACCTGATCTTATTGTTAATGAAGCAAATTAGTGTCATTAAAATCAGTCAACATTAAATAGCAAGTCCTTTATTTGAGAGATGCAAGGTGGTTTTTGGCTAGAACAGAGAAAGAATCTAAGCCAATGTCTGTCATAAAGCAGGCAAGGGTTCCATTTGAGTTTGAAATATATTGGGGTGACCAGTTAGCTCATTTGATTAGAGCGTGGTTCTGATAACACCAAGGTTGCCGGTTCCATTCCCACATGGGCCACTGTGAGCTGTGCCCTCCTTAAAAGAGTCAACTATGCCATTGTAGCATGAAAGCAATGTGTAACCAATGACCATGGATGTTCCCAATAAAAAAAAAAAAAATTGGGGGTGGGCTGAGTGGTTCAGTTCGTTAAGAGCTCACTCCAGAGTGAAAGCTCTGGGCCAGCCAAGTGGTGCGTTGATTAAGAATTGGCTTGGGACGCCAGCTCTGAGCAGCAGGGCTCAGGTTCAGATCCCACATTAGGGCCAGTGACGCTGCGTCCTCTACAGCTAAGATGGTGAATAACAGCTGGACCTGGAGCTGGGCTGCTGTGAGTAGCCGGCGACTGCTTAGGCTGCAGTGAAGCTGCGGTGGGCTGCCATAAGCTACCATGAGTGGCTGGCAGCCAGCGTGAGCGGCCAAGAGCCGCTGTGAGTGGCCATACAGAGGACTGGCGACCGATCTGCCTCACCCGGGAAGAGCGCAATGATAATGCCAACATGGGCCAGTGAAGCGACCTATTCCACAACTAGACTGAAGAACAAAAAGACAGCAACTTGTCTGTTCCTCTTCCCCAATTTCCCAATAAAATCTTTCTAAAAAAGTGTGCAAACTCTGAGCAACAGGGTCACCGGTTCAGCCCGAGCTGAGCTGCCACTGAGCTACCAACAGGTGGCAGGATAGCTCAGTTTAAGAAAAAGAAATATATTGACTATACTTTGTTTTTAATTTGTCTTAATTTTGTTTTTGTTGGGAAAACACACAGTCAGCTGAAATATACTCTTAAATACTAATAAGTACAATTATTTAATGCACACTTGATACTCAACATCTTCTATGGAGAATACAGAGCTTTAGATAGTAAGCCAGATATTTGCATCTCCTCCATTTCCTCATGTCTACTAAGGACAGTTATATATATATGTTCTTGAACAGCATTGTTTAAAAATGTATTAAAATTTTTAAAGGCATTGATTACCTTTCAAGAGTCATGATTTTGTCCTGTTTGCATTATGCATTTAAAAAATCTTTACCCAAGTTGCTACTAATTACAGATTGGCAAGTGATCAAGGGAACTAATAGGCATACTGATTTTTCTTTAAAAAATTCTGTTGTAATGTTGGTAAAAGGGGCAAAGTTACAATGTCAACTGTTTTCTTTTCCAGACACTTGTTGTTAATGATGAGCTATTCCTGAGGAAGACAAATACTGTTCTTTCCTAAAGAACTCATTTTTATTCCCCATGATGGCATTTTGAAGTCTATGATTTGTCACAACTATCAGCAGGAAATGTAATGGCCAAGCATGGCTTAGCATGTCATTTATTCAAGTAACATGGTCTCAGTTCTGTGGGTGACAGAAATTCTCAGTCTCTGATTTGCCCTTGGCCACCATTTCTGTCAATGATTACAATGAAAGAATGAAGTTTGAATTTACAGAGGTGCTTTATTTTGGGTCAAGTTCAAAGTCACCTTGTATCTGTGAGAATCACAATTAGATGCCACCCAGTAAGGAAAACAACAATAACATCACCACAACCAAGTACCTTAATTACTTTTCCATATATGGAAGATAGGTAGCCTGAGACGTTAACGAGATCCCTTTTCATATATGGTGAAAGTTCCCCAGGAAAGATATACATGTGAAACAAATATACAAGTTTCCAGTTATTTTCAAAGAGCACAGCTCAAATTGTAATCCCTGGTGTAAAGAAAATGGCAGCTTTACAGAAATCAGAGATTAGTCCAGAAATTTGCATGAGTATGCGGCAAGCTTTCAGGGCAGGATATTGAAATAGGATCCTGATGTTATTTTCCCCTAACGTGATCCTGCCGTTACCCCCGTTACCGAAGAATGGAAACGTGGATCTGGAGAGGCAAGGTTTTAAGCAGAAGCAGTTTTATTGCAAAAACGTAAGAAAAAAAGAACAAGAAAAACCTCTCCGCAAATCCACAGAGGGGTGGGGGATTCCAACGAAATGCCCCGCAGGCTGGGCTGTACTGGGAACTATACTAACTCTGAGACTAAAGCTGATTGGTCTTCTGTACCTGGGCAGTCAATCCTGGCGGGCTCTGCAAGCTGATTAGCTTCCTTCCCCTACACCAGGTCTGATCATTTTGGTGGGCTTTTGCAGCTTGAATGGCTTTGTTACAGGCTGAATGGCTCTCCTCCCCCTACACCTGAGCTGATTACTCTGGTGGGTCCTGCAGCTTGAATCTATTAGCTAGCTATTAAAGTTATTTTCTCTGGCTTTGTTATGGTTTCTGCCTTAATCCCCTCTACAGTGGCCATTTTCCTGACTGCCTATAATTTTTCTATCTCAATATCTGCAGCCTAAAGTGGCTCATATGAATGGAAGATACCAGACTTGAGTTGCTGTCACTGAGAAGAAAAGCCACCAGGAAGGAACTTTCCCCAACAATGAGCTATTTAACACAAATCCTCTGTCTTGGTTATATGGCATGTGTTCATTATTCCTTTTCATTTTGTCCTCCTAATACTTCTGTCCTAAATCACACTATCTTCCAGAAGTCCATGTGTCCTCCAACCACCATTTCAAACTCTGGTTTGAAAATGTTAACAGTATATAACTTTTCCCAAAGTATTATGTTCTAGGTCTGCGTAAAAAATGAAAATCCTAGCCTTGTCAAAATAGTCCTGAGAAATTCCTTAAATATTTGATAAAGAATAGTGCAGTGCATTTGATTTTGTATTGTTAACCTAAAAATAAAAGGCCAAAGTGAAAGGCAACTAGGTTCATTTGAGATCTAAAAGAATAGCTATTCAGGAAATCCTGATTCAGGCAGAAACCCAAATAGAGATCTGATTAGGAGGTGATAGCAATGGGAATGTATAAAAAAGAGAAGGGGAGTAATTACATGAATAGAAGGAAGGAATTTCTATGGATGTTAAACAGCTAAGGAAGGAATTTCTATAGGTGCAGATAAACTGACATAGTGATGCTAATTCTAAAGAATGTCTTTAATTTTCAGTCCTATAGTCTGAATGTCTGCTTTCCTATTAGCTTTGCAAACAGTTGTTTGGAATACAATGCTGCTTTAAGTACAGTCCAAAGGTTATTTTGCCTGGTTTTAACATTCCAAGGTTTGAGGAGTAGGATGTGCAAGGCAGTTCCTCTGGGATAGCAGCTCAACTCCATTTTGAAGTGGTTCCAGTTGTATTATTTGTAACAGTATATATAACCTACAGACTTTCCTTTTAAAATTAATTTTTATTAAAGGATAGTTGGCATACAATATTATATTAGTTTCAGGTGTACAACATAGTGATTTGACATTTATATATCACAGTGTGATCACTGCACTAAGTCTATAACCATCTGACACCCAAAGTGCAGACATTTTAAAGTGTTCTATTAGTTAATGTTTCTTTGTGGCCCTCAACTAATTCTGTAATACTTTCTCCAGGATTTAAAAAAGTCATCATTGCTCACATTGCCTGCGCATCCTTGTAAATGCTCAGAAAACCCTATAATCATTCATACATTTCTTTCATACGTTTCACCAATGTCTGTCCAACAACTGTTTAAAGCTTGAATTCACTCATCGCTTGCAGTACAGGGCCACTTGAGTGGAGTTTCAAAGGGAATTTCCTGTACTATTTAAAACATTACTTTCTTGTCTTTCTCATTGCTTTTATTATATATTTATTGTATACTTTAGGATATGAAATAATAACAGCTTCTTGTTTGATTTAAACTTTGAACTAACCCATACAAAATGGTGTTTCTCAACTTTGATTTGTCAAGTTATAGGGAAACTAGCCCAGTTAAAACAGCAATTTGCTTCTTGTGGAATTAAAAGAAATCTGTATAGGTCCAGGAATCACCCGTTGAATATATATAGTGGTTAATATAGTGAAAAGAGCTTAGGGTCAGATTACCTGGATTCAATTAAATCCTGGCTCTGCTTTTTCCTATCCAAACTGAAGCTAAATTCATTAATCTGTTCTGAGGCTTGGTTTCCAGATTTTAATAATAATGATAAAAATATTATCAAGCCCATAGGATTATTGAGAGGTTGAATGAGATATTGCATTTAAAAAATCAGTTTATGGAAAAGTGCCATGAAAATATTGTTCTTATTGTTTTTTTGTATTTCTTTAACGCGCACTTTACAGAATAAAGCAACGTAATGCATTTGAATAATTATACCCAAAATGGCTTCTTCCCATGAGCTCTTTATACAGCCTGGTCAGAGAGCAATTTTAAAAGAGCCAATAAGGAATAGAGATGTCCCTTGCTGTACATCTGTTTCCTTCTTGTACCTGACTAGGTTAGGGCACAGGAATTTATGTAAAGCTGTATATTTGGGCTTTATTTGTTTGTGATATTTTCAAGAGGGGATTTGAATAAGAGTATGGGAGTGCTTTTTATACTTTAGAATATACTGTTTTTAACAAAGTGATCAAGACCTCTTAATTGAGTTATATATCATTGGCCTTTATTCTACCACTTCCTCACACATCTTATTTCCCCACAAGTAGAATGTCTATGAGATATACAAGAGACCAGAGCTGTTTGAATTAGATGATAAATTCTCAGTCCCATGCATTTTGTTCTCTACATCACAGTGATACTTCCTAATCATAGCTCACGTGCCTAGGGGTACATTATACTTGTGATCCTTTTTTTTTTTTTACACATGTATGATTATCACCCCTGTTGCTAAATCTCCATTCTCTTTCATGTGGCTGTGTCAACTGAAGCTGTAATCATTAAAGCCTGCATTGGCCGACAAATGGCTTAACTCTGACGCCTGATTTCAGGTTTCCTTGGAACGTTGGGTAAGTTATTCATGCCCTTCTTTCACAAGCTCATTTTGATTTGCCTCTTAATTACTAGTATATCCTCTCGGAGTCAGTCTTCAGTCTTCTTTACTCACTGTAGACATAAACACTCAACGAGATCATCATCTTTGAAGGCTTTAATTGGCATTTGTGCAATGATAACTTCCAAATAATTGTCTACAGAATATTGTCATGCATTTTCACTGTCCAATAGACACCTAGAAATCACACATAATTCTAAAATTCAAACCTCATTACCTTCCAAAAAGAAAAAAAAAAAGAGCGAGCGAGCGAGAGAGAGAGAGAGAGAGAGAGAGAGAGAGAGAGAGGCTTGTCATTTCTCTTATAATTCCTGTTTCAGTTAGTAATATCCCTTTTTACCCAATCTGTTAAGGCAGCAAACTTAGGGAAACCTTTCTCTCTCCTATGCTCCTTTATGCTCCATAACAAATCAGTCAGCAAAGTCTTTTCAATGCCCTTTTGAAAATGTCCCTTCAATCCATCCATTCTACTAACCATGTTCTAGTATAGGTCTTCATCAACCTCTTACCTGTTACATCTCACACCTTACCAGTCTCTTCTTCCATTCGCTTCCACACAGCCTCCTAACTGGTTAATCTAAAACAAAATATAGCTGTGTCATTCTTTTTCTGCTTAAAAAAGAAAAAAACTTAATGACTCCCATTTAATTGAAGAATAAAGACTATCTTTATTAGCAAATCATTCTCAGCATATCTTTCCAGATTCATTCCTGTAGGGTTTTACGCCTTTTCTTTCTGTAGATAGCACATGGTTGCCTTTCCTACTCACCCTTCAAGACTCTGTTCAAATAACCTCTCTCTAGCTATTTAGCTAGAATGAATCATTTCTTATTCCAAGAGCTCTTAGCACTTTCATCATGCCTCAGTAATAGTAATGGTGACCATATTTTCTGAAGCAACAATAGAAGAATGTATCCTTACGTTGCTTGTCCTTATTAATAGAATATGACAGGGTATTTGAAGTGGGCCATGTCCCAAGATATGTAGTAAGAATGATCACTATAATTATAACATGTATTATATTCAAATACAGAGAGGTGTAGTAGTTTTGGGGATTTTTTCCACATCTGTCTCCTGAACTAGACTATAAAATAAGCTCCCCTGTAATCATAGTGACTAAGATTTATTCATGTTGTAATTTTCCCAAAGTTGATCATAGGGTCTGGTGTATTATAGATGCTCAATAAAAGTTTGTGAATACATGAGTGAAAAAAATGAACATATTGTCTGAGTTGCTTATAAAAGTATGCTACTTTCATGGCTTGAGTCTTTATGTCCCCTATATAATTTGACTTGGGAACAAAAGTCAAGTATTTTTCATAAACTCTACCAGGTGCTAGGTGCCATCAAACATTTGATGATTTTTCCTTTCTCCTCAATCTTAGCTGGTGGCCTTTTTTCTTATTCCCTAAAAAAATGGAGAAGAAAATCTTCCTATTTCCAAATCACCATATCTACCAACATACTTACATTTGTGTGCCATCCTTTCTGTTGAAATGAACTTTACATACACTGTTCAGTCCCTTCACTGGGACGCTGAGTACCTTCCCCTCTTGGCTTCTCAAGGACAACACTCCTGCAGACGTCCTCTCTCTCACCTGTGTAAAAAATTTTCCTTCTTCAACTGGATAATTCCCTTTACCATATAACATGTTAAAATACCTTATTAAAACAAACAAGCAAACAAACAAAAAACCCACCTAATTCTCCATATCCCTCAAGAGGTAACACTGTTTCTAATTCACCTTTTCAGCAGAACTCATTCAAAGAATTACTTAAACTCAAGGCCTCTACTTCCTCCACTTCTCTCTTGATTTTGCCTTAATAAATATTTCCTCTGCAGCAACCCACTAAAATTACTCCTTTCAATCTCAAGTATGACTTCTGTTTTGCCATTCAAAGTCATTTTGGTTTTCATCTGACTCAGCATTATTCAACAAAGACAATCTCTACATTTTGAAACACTTTCTTTGCTTGGACTCTGGGTTACCATTCTCTCTTGGTTCTCCTTCCCCTACCCTCCCTCGCCCACAAGATCCTTTACTCATTCCAACTTATCTTCCAAATTCCAAATATATGAATGCCTGAGGGCTCAAGCCTCCAAGTTTTCTCTGCTTCTATTCACTCTGTAGTTGACTTCATTCATTCTCATTGCAATACATTTCATATGTAAACTGGTGAATCCCAAATGTATACCCCTAGCTTTGATTTTATTATTCCTGAACTCCAGATACATTTGTGAAAACTGCCTACTTGGTATTTCACTTAGATGTCTAGAAAGACTCTTACATGTTCAAAATTGAGCTCTGCTTCTCCGCCAGCAGGTAAAACCTGATCTCTCTATAGTTTTCCCAGTTTAGCTAATGTCAGTTTCATTCTTTATTGTTCAAGCCAAAACCCACAGAAATATATTTGACTTTCTTTATACTCACACTCCACATCCAGTGAGATGACTTCTCATGCTTTTCACTGCCATTTTCCTAATCCACACCAAATTATTCTCACATTTGCACCATTACAATGGCCTCCTAGCTTGTCTTTCTGCTTCCATCTTTGTCCCCTTTGGTTTTTGTAACCAGAGTAATCCTTTAAAATATAAGTGAGATAATGGAAACTCTCAATGCCTTCTCATCTTACTCAGAGTAAACCTCCCAATTCTTACCATGACCCCCAAGACCTTCTGTGGTCTTGCTTCTCTACGCCCCTCAAACCGTGACCATCTGCTACCAGTGTTCTCTCACTCTCATAGCTCTAACCACACTGACCTCCATCCAGTGTCTGGAACACACCAAGAATGTTGTAGTCTCAGGGCCTTTGTATTTATTTTTCTCTCTGCCCAGAAATCTTTTTCCTCATATCCATATGGCTTTTTCCTTCACTTTCTTCAGGTATCTGCTCAAATATCAATTTATCATAGAAGTCTCCCATCACAACTTCTTGTAACATCCTTCATCATTTTGTATCTTCTTATCTTAGTTTGAAGTACCTACTTTAGTAACATTATATATTTAAGTCTGACTTAAAGCATTTGAATATAAGTTCCAGTGAGGACTAAGACTTATCTGTTTTTGTTTGTTAATGGTGTCCTTGAACTTAGATTAGTACTTGGTATCTACTAAGAACAATAAATATTTCTTAAATAGACCAATAATTAATATTATGTACATTGAACTATGTTAAATGTGATTTAAAAAAGACAGTAAGAAATTCATCACAATTTCTGGCAAACTACTCAAAACGACTGAGAATGGCCTGTTATTCAATAATCTGAGGAGGACAGCACATGGCATTTCACCTCACCTTTTGTTCAGAAATAAACATTAATAGTAATTTAATTTTTAGCAAAGGCTAGTGGTTTCACAAGGACAATCAAGGACCTGAAAAGAGAAGAGGATTAAAATGAGTAAATCTGGACAACCAAGAGGAACTTAATGACTAAATCAATATCACTATTTGATCTTGGCCTCTGATCAACATGAACCTGCCAGTTGACCCCATGGAGTTCATTAGTGTTTGCTTTTGCTCCCACTCTTATAAATGCTAGTGATAGTCATGCATAGACTAAGAGGTGGGTAGTTTATAGCTGAGAATTGGTTCTTAGTACAATTAGAGTGGAATGAACCTGACAGATTAACTGACCAGTGATTTTCAACCACTTTTTCCTCATAGAAAGATATCTGGCAGGTAACAATTACCCTAGCTTCTTTTTTTTTTTTTCTTTCCTATCTTCTTATTCATATCACTCACTTGGGTTTGCTACATATGGTAATATAGTCTATGGATTCTGTGCAATTCCCAATCACTAACTAAATGCCCCTCCCCTAGAGCCATTTTTCCAATACATCTACACACTCCTAATATGAGGCTGGAAACTGTTTTCTAAATGAACCCTGTCATTTTTCACACAAGAAAGCTGAAGCTTGCAAAGAATAAGTGACTCACCAAAGATTACTGAGATAGAGAATTAGAGATTTTAGAGGTCAGATACTAGGAGATCAAAGAGATTAAGGAAGACATCTTCCTGGCCTAGGATTTATTTCTCTCATAGTGAGAGGCTAACTATACAAAGGGTCAATGGCCAGACCATATATAAAAATAAAACTTTGACCCACAACCTGCAACAACCAGCCCAGGAAGCCAACATACTATATATAACAGCCAGTCCAAAAATCCAGAGAATTATTGGTAGCAACCAGCCCAGGCAGCCAAACATAACCATGTGACAATTGGTGCAAAATGGCTTGGACTTCATTTATAACTGACAATTTCCCTAATTTTTTTTTAAAGATTTTTATTGGGGAATTGGGGGAAGGGGAACAGATAAGTTGCTGTCCTTTTGTTCTTCAGTCTAGTTGTGGAGGACGTTGCTTCACTGGCCCAAATTGGCACCATCATTGCGCTCTTCCCGGGAGAGGCCGATCAGTCGCGGGCTTCTGGACAGCCGCTCACTGCAGCTGCTGGCTACACACGGTAGCTCATGGCAACCCACTGCAGCAGGGGCTGCAGCCTATGTGACTCACGGCAACCCAGCTCCAGGTTAAGCTGTTGTTCAGCATCTTAGCTGTAGAGAGCAGTGTCATTGGCCCTCATATGTGGGATCCGAACCGGGGTCCTCTAGTGTCCCAAGCCAGCTCTTAACCAATGCACCACTTGGCCGGCCCAATTTCCCTAATTTTTGCTCTCTCTTCCAAATTAGGTTCAACAAGAAAAAGTAAAAAATTTACTCCTAACCAATCCCATAGGATGCCCACTACTATTTAGCCAACTACAGTGTCTCTATGCTGACATTCTCTAATCAGCATAATAATCGAGGGCATACCTCAAGCCATCCTTTCTTCCATTAGAGAGTGTTCTCACTCCTCTGCCTGCCTTTGAGTTTCTGCCAGACACAAGTGATGGTGGCTGACCTCTTTGATATAGCAAGCTCAGAATTAACAGCCTTTGCTTGCTTTCATTTGGGTGGGCTTCACTTATTTCTATAGCTCTCGTGGAGGTCCCATCAAGACATGGTATGCACTGTCCATTGCTGTGGACCCTGTCCTTTCACCAGGTGCTATCAGACAAGACACAGGGGCCTCTTGTGCCTTGCTATTACAGCTTCTTGAGTCCATGCTGACATAGTAAGTCAGCAATGAGTGTGAATTCTGCCGTCTTTGCATGAAATTTCTCAGTTTGGTACCCAGGTTTCATTAGTGACTCATTGTTTGGCATCCTTGATAGAATCAGGCTTTTCCATCCCTTTTGGGTATCTTTTTTGGTACTGTTTTACATCATCCTGCCTAAAAGTGTTGTTTATCACAAGAAGGAGAATCATAGGGTGGAACACAGGAACAGGCCTTTTAAGTCTGTTGTTAGAGGTGACCTCACAAACCACTAAGTTTGTGATTCTTACCCAACAGGCATTCACTTGGACAAACTTTGCTGTGAGTCACCAATCAAACTGGATCAGGGTCTGCATCCATCTCTATTTTTTGTCCCGAGAACTTGACTTTGATCCAGGCAGAGCATTCTCTCGATTAAAGGATGAGCTTCAGACAACTAAGAAATGACCGATAAGTATTTGACACTTACATCAAGTGAACATATTTTTTTTTTTAAGATTTTATTGTTGAATTGGGGAAGTGGAACATTGTCTTTTTCCAGGACCCATCAGCTCCAAGTCAAGTTGTTGTCCTTCAATCTTAGTTGTGAAAGGCGCAAACTCAGCTCCAAGTCCAGTCACTACTTCCAATCTAGTTGCGGGGAGGGGGTGGGGGCGCAGCTCACCATCCCATGTGGGAGTCAAACAGGCAACCTTTCACAGCTGAGCCATTCGGCCACTTGTTCGAAGCTCAGTGGCAGCTCAGCTTGGATGCAGCTTACTGGCCTATGTGGGAATTGAACCGGTGGCCCTGTTGCTCCGAGCTTGAGCTCTAACCAACTGCGCTACCCAGCAGGCCCCAAGTTACCATAAATTTTGATAATAGAGGTGAAGTAGTGTCTAGTTTAAATGGGAAGAAAGAGGATAGATTATGAAAAGTAGAATATGATCTTTGATTGCCTTATAAGTATTAAATGGGTGTAAAAGTTTTAAGTTATATGCTATGCAAGGAGAGGAGGACGTAAAAGAGATTACTAAGTAATTTTAATTTTGCTCATAATAGGGAATGAACATCCACCATCTACAAATGAGATTATGAGTATTTTAAATATAGACATTAGAAAAGAAATACAATCTTTCCCAATTGCAAAATAAACATTAAAAAAGAAAAAGGAGACAAATAAAATGGACCATAGGTCAGAATTAAAACTAAACATATTGGTCATAATAGAAGTGCAAATGTATGTAATCACTCATTAAAAGACAAAGATTTTCAGGTTGGCTAACAAAGTAAAGTTCAATTCTGTGCTGTATACAAGAGATACACAAACAAAGGAATTCAGAATAATTTTTAAAAAAAAGCAAACTAAAGAAAGGAAGAATTGAAGCATTGATAATGGGCCAGGTAGAATCCAGGCCAAATAATCTTAAATAAAGAAAGGACACATTATAATGCTAAAGATTATAATTTATAAAAATATTTAGTTAGCATATTTATGCACCTAAATGCTCAACAATGGCTTTCACAAGTGAACATCTATAAGAGATGTAAGAAAAGATACACAAAACCAGTATTAATTAGAACATACTTTACTATATGTCTCACAATTTCAGACCAAATCAAGTCAATAAAAGTGATGACAGAGAAGATCTTACAACAAAATCAACAGGTAAGTCCTACAATCTGTATATGGACTTCTATAAGCCAGTAATTTTGTTACCAAAACATGGATCATTTCACATAAATGACCCCATATTGTACTTCAAAGGAAAACTCATAATTATAAAATATAGAGAGAATATAAACAACATTCTCAGACCACATAGCAATAAAACCAAATTATAAACAAAAAGGCCCTTATATCTGAAAAATTGTAAAAAAAATACTATGTTCAAAGGGGAGTTGGAGACTTGAACCAAAGGAGAAATAAAATCAAACTTGTAAAGTTTCTTGAAAATCATAATAAAAGGTCAATGCATCAGGATCTACTGGATTCTGCAAAAGTGGTGCTCAGAGTAAAATTTATATCATTAATATATACCATATTTTCCCATATATAAGACGCACCCTTTTTCAAAAAATTTGGAGTCTAAAAATTGGGTGCGCCTTATACAGTGGTTGTAGGTTTTCTTACTTGCATTTCCTGCTTTTTCGCGCTTGTTGTCTTTGCGCTCATTGTTTCGCACTTGTTACTGGTATATTACAGTAGGTTACTGTTTTGCCACGTTCTGCCCAGAAATGGCTCAGAAAAGATTTTCATACGGTGCTGAATTCAAGTTACAAGTGATCCAATTTACAAAAGTGAATGGAAATCGTGCTGCTGAACATAAGTTTGGTCCTCCTCCAACTGAGAAAACAATCTGAGGCTGGCTATGGGAAGAAGAAACCCTACTGAAAACGCCAAGGCAGAAGAAGGCCATGAGAGGCAATACATGAAGACAGTGATTCGTCATCAGACACAGATGAGGACAAGCTAATGGTTGGGAGTTTTGACAGTGATGATAAGGAGTTGTATGAATTTTATGATGAATAAAACCTGAGTTCAATCACTTTATGTAATACATTTTTTTTTCAAATTTTGGGCCCCAAAATTAAGGTGCGTCTTATACATGGGAGTGTCTTATACATGGGGAAATATGGTATATATACATCAATAAAAAGGCTAAAAATGAAAACAAATGAATTAAACACGACTCAAAAAGCTAGAAAAGGAAATTCAAATTAAACCAAAAAAAGAATTAGTAAAGATAAACCAGAAATTAAGACAAAAACAGTAAAATAAATAACAAAAATATAAATAACTTTGAAAAAATATAAACAGGAAGACAAGTTGCCAACTAACATAATTTAGAAAGGGAAAGATAGTGGAAGCACAAATACACAAAATAAAAATTTACAAGGAGAAAAAGATTATGTGAGAAAATAAAAATACAATACATATATAGTTTTACATGAAATTAAATTTGAAAACCTAGTAACTTTGTAAAAATTTGTTTACCTAAAATGACCCCAATAGAGTTAGGAAGTCTAAATAGATCAATTTTAATTAAAAAATAAAGTCAAAGAGTGACGTGGCATAAAATATACTCAGTCTCACAAGGAGACTTCAAATTTTAAATATTTAAACAAATATTAAAACTTCAAAATCAGGTAATCTCACAGTTCTTTTTACAATGTTAGAGAGTAGGAAAAAAAGGATAATCTTCCATTTTCTCTTTATGATGAAGAATAACATTAATACCAAAACTTGACAAATACAGCACAAAAAAGGAAAACAAGCAATCTCAATTATGACTATCAATATACAGTAATCATAAATAAAATAGTAGCAAACAGAATTCATTACCACCTCTTTAAACATAATACATTTTAATCAAGTGGAGTTTATGTCTAGAAAATTCATTAATACAATTTATTATAATAAAGGACAAATTTCTGATACAAGACAGATCTGTATAAAAACACTAGGAATAAAGTTGGACTATTCAATTTTCAACCTAAAAATCAGTGACAATAAACATTTTGAGTAATAAAATCTATGAGACTAGGATAAGACTGAGAAATTAAAATATACATTTTGTTTAATTTCATGTGTATAAAGTATTATGTTAAAAATGGAGATTAGGGCCGGCCGAGAGGCGCGATGGTTAAGAACTGGCCTGGGACGCCAGAGGGCCCCAGTTCGGATCCCACATATGAGGGCCAGTGACACTGTCCTCCACAGCTAAGATGCTGAACAATAGCTCATCCTGGAGCTGGGCTGCCTGAGTCGCCGGCGATGGCGTGGGCTGCAGCCCCCCTGCTGCAGTGGGTTGCCATGGGCTATCTACTGTATGTAACCAGCAGCCAGCGTGAGCGGCCAGCAGCCGCTGTGAGTGGCCGTCCAGAAAGCCGGCGACTGATCTGCCTCGCCTGGGAATAGCGCAATGATGGTGCCAACTTGGGCCAGTGAAGCAACGTCCTCCACAACTAGACTGAAGAACAAAAGGACCGCAACTTGTCTGTTCCCCTTCCCCCAATTCTCCAGCACCGTTCCCATCCCCCCAGTTCCCCAATAAAAAATCTTTAAAAAAAAATGGAGATTAAATTTTTAAAAATGGAAACATACAGAATTAAATAATATTAAAGAGCATCTTGAGGGATGTGTATATGTGTGTGTGCAGGTAAGGACTAACATTTTTCCCCCCAGCTTTACTGAGATGTGTAAGTTTAAGGTGCACAATGGGGTGATTTGATATATGCACGTGTGATTACCACAATAAGATTAGTTAGCACATCCATCACATCAGATAGCTACTGTCGATGTAAGAAATGTCCAAACTTATACAGAATTTTTATAAGCTTATTTGAGCCAAATTGACTACTGTTGTCAGGAAGCAAAATCTCAATGGATTGAGAAAATATTCCAGGGAATGGCAGTTTTGCAGCTTATTTTATACATTAAAATCAAAGGAGGAGATGTAAGGAGCATTACACAAAATCCATTGGTGGTAGATTAGGGGGGCAGGAAAAAGTAAAGTGGGAGGAAGTCTCTGGGATTGGATAAAAAGTAAAATGGAGAGACATACTTCTTTTACATTGGTGGGTACAGGATAGTTAATAATTAATATTTGCAGCACTTGGAGATGGTATGTGGGGGACAAGGTAACAATAGGGGTTCTGTGTTCTCCTACTTGGGTGCAGTGGGTGTGCACCGAGGGGTCCGGAAAAAAGGAATGACTCTGACATTCTAAGGGTATGTTATCTTAGATGCAAGAACAGAATAGACAGGTTTACTTAAAGATTGATCATTGTCAAAGAAGCTACAAGCCTAGGTGTGACTACCTGCCATGATCTGCTTTTAGTTAGGAATTTTTATGTTCAGACCATCCTCTGTGGTTGGTTGCGTTAGGTCTCTGAGTTTGTAAGGCCAGCCATGCAGGCCTCCCCTGAGCTTGTCAGGTTTAATGTATGGCCCCTGTTTTGTCCACATTACCATTTCTTGTGTGTGTGTGTGTGTGTGTGTGTGTGTGTGTGTGTGTGTATGCAGTGAGAATTTTTAATAACTCTCTTGGCAATTTTTGAGTACACAATACAGTATTGTTAACTATAGTCACCATGCTGTACCTTAGATTCGCACTATTCATCTATTAACTGGAAGTTTGTACCTTTTGACCACCTTCACCCACCACCCCCACTCCTGAATCTGCAACCACCAATCTACTCTCTGCTGTTTGAGTTTGTTTGTGTCTTTTAGATTCCACATATACATGAGATCATACAAGTCTTTCTCTGCCTGACTAGTTTCCCTTATCATAATGTCCTCAATATTCATTCATATTGCCTCAAATGGCAGGACTTCTTTCTTTTTTATGGCTGATATACAGGTCACATTTTTAAAATTCCTTTATCCATGGTTTCCATGTCTTGGCTATTGTGAATGAGGACTAACATCTGTTGGTGGGGACCAGATCCTGGGAACTACAGCAGTGATATATTTATTACACATTAAGTGGCTTTACCTCCCATATTTCCATAAATCCATAGTGTATAGTGTGTTTATTATTTTCAAGAAAGTTTACATTATTAATAGTATTTTTCCTAGTGATTTCATACTGTCTGCTGGAGCTCCAGGCAGAGAAATTTATCTCACTTGGGAAATGTATCCAAGGCTGGCCCTGGCTGGGCACTTTTTGGTTCTGCCATGAAACCTTGAAAGACATTGGCATAAGATAGACATTTGCAGATATTTCTTTTCCCCACCTGGGAAGAAACAGAGAAATGAGGAAGGCAGCTATAAAATGTCAAACTGATATCTACATTTTTGTTTGATCTTATATTCCATGAAGTAGATCTTATTACATCTGTGTTTTAAATGTGAGAAAAAGAAAGACTGGACAGATTGAGTAACTTTACCAAACCACACAGCTAGTAAGTGGTGTTTTCCAGGTGTACAAACCAATTCTGCTAGCTCCATAGCCTACCTGTTCTTTTCGCTTTGCCACCCTGTCCCTCAAGGCATAAATACAATCACAGTCTGAAATATGTGATAGAAGTTGATGAAATTAGGTTAACACAAACATCTTTAAAGAATAAATTTGGGGGTGTGGAGAATTTGTGGATAAGGTGGAAGAATCTGGCATCTTTGTTGCCCTTATTCCAAGCTCTGGCTGCTAAAACAGAACGTCAGCACAACCTGCTCTCCTAGTTAATGAAGTGTGTGCTGCCCTCTACTGGCACAGACAGAGAGCTACATCATGCTTTGTGTTGGCTCAGCGTGGTTTCCAGATACCAAGAATGTAAAGATTCAATTCTTCTGCCCAATGTCAGAAATTTCCAGAGGATCTGGATTTTTCTATCATATTTTCTCCCAGAATAAATTTATAAACTTTAGTTTTTTTCTCTGCTAATCTCATCTGGCTATGCCATTCCTATCAATACGTTTAAGGTTTAGCAGAAACATCTAGAAAAACTAAAGCTACGTCTGCATAAATGTAAATCCAGGATATTAGAAACTGGCATATATGGTAGGGTCAAAGATGCATTAATCCCTGTTATTTCCTCTTAATATTGCCCTAGATTACAGATGACTGACATGTTAACTTTTGAATCCATTATCCTTTACTATTGGGTTGTTGGAAAAGTCATGACGCATTTTTGCAACAAAAAACATAGAAAAAATATGTCATGACTTTTCCGACAACCCAATATATAAAACACACTATTGCTTCTCAGTAAGGCAACTTTAACATATATATATATTTTTTTTTAGCTGAGCCATCCTGCTACCTATTGGCAGCTCAGCGGCTGCTCAGTTCGGGCTGGACTCGAACCGCTGTTGCTCAGAGACAGTAAGGCAACTTTAATATTCAGTCATTCAGTTATCATTCATCCATTAAACAAAGACTCATTAAAGTCTGTTTTGTGCCACTATGCTAGTGGTGGGTAGATATAAGTAAGAATAAGCTACTTCACAGTTCAGAGCCAGCCGAGTGGCTCAGTTGGTTAAGAGCTCGAGCTCTGAGCAACAGGGTCGCCAGTTCGACTCCCGCATGATAGTGGGCTATGCCCACCCGCAAATAACATAGAACACGGCACCTTGAGCTGAGCTGAGCAGCTGTGAGCTGCCAATGGGCAGCTGGATGGTGACTGGACCTGGATCTGAGCTAGCTGCGCCCTCCACAACTAAGATTGAAGGACAACAACTTGGCTGTTCCTCTTCCCTAGTTCCCCAACACTGTTTCCTTCCCCCAATCCCCAATAAAATCTTTTTTTTTTAAATATACCTCACAGTTCAGTATGGAGATGGACATGTAAACAAATAATTACAATGCAGCTTAAATAATACCATGATATTTACAAAGTGCTATGGAATCTCAGAAGGAATGACTAATTTTTGCTTAGTGTGACAAGAAAGCTTAGAGAAGGATGTCCTTATGCTACAAGTTGAGATAGAGTTTACATGACTGAAAAAAAAAAAGGGAGAGGCATTTCAAATTGAGGAACTCTCATGCACAAAGATGTGAAGATTAGAAAAAATGGAAGGCAAAGCCAGAACACCCAGTTCCATATGCTGACAGTGAAGAATATTTAGGGAGTTGTGTGAGTTAAGTCTGGGACGTAAAGAGAGCAGAGTTACCAAGGGGCTAACTTACATAAGGAGTCTGGATGATGTGTTATGTGTACTATATATACAGAAAGAAAGAGGAGGAAAACTATTGAGGGGTGATATTTTATTTTTTTTAATTTCTTTTTATTTTTTAAAGATTTTTATTGGGGAATTGGGGGAAGGGGAACAGATAAGTTGCTTTCCTTTTGTTCTTCAGTCTAGTTGTAGAGGACGTTGCTTCACTGGCCCAAGTTGGCACCATCATTGCGCTCTTCCTGGGTGAGGCATATCAGTTGCCGGCTTCTGGACAGCCACTCACAGCGGCTGCTGGCTGCTCACACTGGCTGCTGGCTACACACGGTAGCCCATGGCAACCCACTGAAGCAGGGGCTGCAGCCTACACCCGTCGCCAGCGACTCACAGCAGCCCAGCTCCAGGTTGAGCTGTTGTTCAGCATCTTAGCTGTGGAGGGCAGTGTCACTGGCCCTCATATATGGGATCCGAACCGGGGCCCTCTGGTGTCCCAAGACAGCTCTTAACCAACGCACCACTCGGCCGGCCCGAGGGGTGATATTTTAAATCTATGACTCTTGTTCTGGTTCAGTCGTGTTCATTATAAAGTGAGACTCTGGCTACTGTAAGGGAAAATTGATCAATATAAATGCCAATTTACTCTAGAAAAATGTATGCCCTACGTGAGATTTTTTTGAAGTATTTTGATTGATAGCCAAATTAACTGAATAACTACTAAATTCTACTTAACACTCTATTGTGTAACCTTATTTGGCTCTTCAACATTAAAGTAAATTTAAAAAGAAGAAATTTTGCAAGTGTTTCTTGAATAAGATAAATAAAACAATCTTTCCTCTCCAATTATCTACCATTCACACCTCCTCTCCCTTCAAAAAACATAAAATTTTTCACTATAGTATTTTGTTGGTATAAAACAAGTATCTGGCTACATTTTATCTATTTTATACCTGTTTGATTTTTTTAAAAAGAAACATTATGTTTCTATTATAAAAGTATTCTAAATACAGAAAAGTCCTTTAAAAATATTCTCTTATGCCTAAAAAATTAATAATTCTCATTTTTAAGTAAGTATATATTTGTACAGCCTAGGAAGATGCAACATTTTGCTGGTAGTTGTTTTTCAGACTACATATTTTACAGTAAGACTTTAAAATATCTCATCATTATTAGCTCACATGGTATCTGATTCCAGCAGCACTAATCATAAGTGAATTTGGTATTCAGACAAATTCTATGGCCGTTGTAATGTATTGTAATGAATTAATAGTTAATAAAAGTTGAAAAACAATACTACCTTTCACACTCTGGTAGGGTTATTGCTTTATTTTCTTCATCATTAATTAATTTTCTATTTATAAGGAACCAGTAAAGTTTCTGTAGAAAGTCTGCCATCTTATCACATCTAGTTAATGAGTTCTTCAAAATTAGTTTTGCCTAAACTCTTATTAGAAAAGTTTTCAATTAGGCAGCAGTATTTTATTGGGTGCTGGGGTGTGGGGGGAAGTGATATAAAGGAAAGCCTCTTATATTAGCCAAATAATTTACTCAAATTTTATTAGCAGTAGATTCTTGCTTAAAATCTTGTTTCCAAAATCTGTTCTGACTTTCTGCATCTCTAGTACTTTTGTCATTACTATGTACAAGACGTACTTAAATTCTATGAATGTATTATATAAAAACGATATAAATTTCAAACTCACTTTTGGATAGTCATAACCATTTGTCTTATATGCTGAAAACAAAATAAAAATGCCCAGAAACATGCCAAACAATGATGTGCCTTAATTCTTTTGCACTTGTCTCCCTAACTATGCATTAGCAGTTTTAGATCCAATACGTTCCTGCTTTTGAAAGATACCTGCTTTTAGCTGCAACTGAAGTAGTCCAGCAGCTGTTTGGCAAAACCGACCTGGTAGTCAATGGTTTCACCATTTAGAAATTTGCTTACTGAAAGGCTAGTCTTTTAAATACCACCTCTTCCCAAATGGAACATATCTCTGTTTCTATAGCAGGCCTTACTCGATAAGAGAAAGCTCATAATTCATTTAAAAACAGACACTTTGTTGGAAATTCAAATGGGCAGTACCCACAGGTGTCACCTGTTCTTGGTGTTGGGTGGAGCTGTATTCATCTTTTCCATAAAGAACATTCTAACCACATCGCGTGGTTAGAGAAATGTATGCTGCTGCATTTTCCTTCCTAGGAGCCGGGGAAGCATCAGTGTTCTCTGAAATTAATTCACTTCTAAAGCGAGCCAAGCTGTGTTGGCTCTTCAGATGATTTTGAATAACCTTCGTGGTCCTCCAAATGGTTGCAGACCCTGGTCATTCTTGTTTCTGATGTAGATAAAGATTATACTTATTATTTGATCTTGAGGATATTTTCCGCTTTTCTTGAAACTCAAGACAGTCAGAGAGTAGATATTTGGAACAGCTTTTATTCGCCCCTCCAGATGCATACTCCACCCATCTCCACCTTGCTCTCTGTTTTAGGCTGATTTCTGTGGATTGCATCAGTCTCCATTGATTATCCTCTGCCTTTCTATTGGATTAACTGGGGGGAGGGTCAGGCAACAGACAGAGAAACGGAAAACAGGGAAGTTCTGGCCTTCCTGAGAGGCCATGGGTTGGCAGTAGCTGCGTTGCTCGCTGAAGGCTGCAGGCCCCATGGTGGTGGCCCTCTTCTATGACTGGAGGTCCCACCCGGTTCTGGTAACTGGTCCTCCTCTTTCCCCTCAGGCCGTGGGGTGGCAGGGGCTTTCTATAGCCTAGGGTTTCCCCATCCCTTTGGGGTTTCCCTTAACTCTGTTAAACCTCTATAAATAGTCCTGTGGAAAACTCTGCAGGGTGGCCTCCCCCCAAAAAATGTCATGTTCCATGTGTAATCTGTTCTACTTGAGCACAGGTAGAATCTGGGATTTCTTTCCAACCAATAGCTATCACTCCCTTGATTAGGCTGTATTATATAGGACTCTCCTGGCCTTGAAAAAGCAAACAGTCATATTGTGAATGGCCCATGGGGAGAACTGTGGGTGGCCCTAAAACCTAAAGGGAGTTTCTGGTCACCATAAGGAGGTGAATTCTGCCAGCAAGCTGAGGACACTTGGAATTAAATCTTTTCCCAGTCAAGCCTCTGATGGAACCACAGCCCTGGCCAACACCTGGACTGCAAACCAGTGAGGCCTTCAGCAGAGGACCTGGATAAGTGATACCCAGACTCCTGATCCATAGAAACTAGGAGATAATACATGCATCTGTTTTGAGCCCCTAACTTTGTGATGATTTTTCATTCAGCAATAGAAAACTAATACAAGTCCCTTCATTAAATGCTGTGTTGAGGGTAATATCTGTTTCTTTCCAGGACACTAAATGATATAGTTGACAATTATTTTCTATAAAGGGCCTAGATAATAAATATTTTAAGCTTTGCAGGCCATAAAAGGTGCTTTTTGCATATTTTTTTCTCTTATATCCCTCAAATTAAAATAAATGTAATAAGCCATTCTTAGCTTATGAGCTATACAAAAACAAGTGGTGTGCTAGACTTGACACATGGGCCACATGTGCTGATCCCTGCATTTGACAAACATGATATCTGGGAGATATGTATATAATATATTCATTGTATTGCTAAATATGCATCCAAATCTATTTCCTCTACTCCTTGAGCACAAATCTAGGCAACATTTCCTACTATATAAAGTGTGTGTGGCCATGTGTCTGAATTCTGTGGAGTACAATGAGGGTGAAAGTGACATAAAACGATTCAAGGCCTGGTCGTACAAATGTCTTGTGCAATTCTCTACATTTGCTGATTTTTCATCCCCTGACTGGAGTGAAAGATTCCAAGGTCCTAGCAGATCGAGGAGCCACAAGGTAGAGAGACCCTGGGTCCCGTGTCTCCACAAGAAAGACTGACTACAGAACACTTCCATTTAATGACTAGATGGATGAGGAAAAAAAAAACACTTGTATTGTAAGCCACTGAGATTTGGGGTTCCATTCCTTTGAATATGTCTCAAAGTTTAAAGTATCAAAATGTAGCTCACTCTATTTGTATTTTCAGAAGAGAATGTTCCAGAAATAAATTTAGTCACATGAATAAGGGAATCTTTTCTGGTTTTATTTTGTGCAGATGTGGTCTGTAGAAATGAGGAAGAGAAGAAAAGACCCAACAGGGTTACATCATGGCTCAAAATAAACATCAAGCTAATGGAAAAATGAACATCGAAAGACGCTCAGCCCTGTGCCCTTGCCACTACTTCATGCTTCCTATTTCTGAGACAGAGCTCTCCTGTCTACCAGGCCCCCTCCCAGAGAGGCTTCCGGGATCTCTGGACACACACCTGCTCTGCCTCAGCTGGGCAAGAGGTAATCACAATATTCTCCCTCTGCTGACCTCTACTTCTGCTATCATCACACACTGGCCACTTACTCTTTACAAGAAACGCCAGCCTTTCACATTTCTAGCAAGCTCTCCCTGAATAGCTTCTCTTGAATGGCATATCAACACTCCCATAAAATGCATATGAATCTTTAAAGTCATTTAAATTTCATTATTTTAGACCCTTTGAAAAGTAGTTTCTATTCAACACAATGATTTCTCATGCAGGAAAATTATTGTACTTTGTTTGATCAATTCAATTGGAGTACAGTAGTAGGTTTCTTTCTTGGACTTGTCTTTGCCCCGTAATACAAAATGACACAGTGGTCTGTAAGTATCTTCTGATGCCTTTGGCTCAGCTATTGCTGACAACATCCTTTGGGTGTTTGGAATCAATAGGAATAGAATAAAAAGGACACATTGCTTTTACACATGGGTTATTGAAGTATACATCTATTTATAGTAAGCTTCATCAATATGGATGATTGCCTTAAGCTATCACATTGTCTTTAGTATTCATCAATTTAAAGCCTTCAAAGAATTCAAGTGCTGAGCATATTAAAGAAACATGTCTGGAATGCAGACTATTCAAATATGAAATAGTCAATAGAAAGAGACAAGCTTCCTAAATAATTAATTACTAAAATCATTGATAAAGTAACTGATCCTTCTTTCTCTTTCTCTCTCTCTCTCTATCAATAAACAAAGGATGGAGTTTCTGACACAAAGGCGCGAGATCAAGCTGAGGCAGTGTTTGTCCAGTAACACTAGGTGGCAGCAGTGGGTTTTTAGCCAAAGCCCTCTCTTTTTTTCCAATGGGCAGAAGTTGGCATGATTGAGAACCAACCAGCTAATTGATAAATACTAAGTAGATTTTTGGTTATATACGAAGACATGAATTTTCTTTTAGCACTTTAAAAAAATATATGTCCAAATATTATCAGAGGATGAGGAAGCCAATTTGTCATACAAGGGGTTATCAAGAATGGTGTGATTACTTAACAGTAGTCTATGAAAATTGAGTATAACACACATGAAATGAAAAGCTTTCCTCTTGCAAAACTAAACCATTACTTTAGGAGAAGAAATGGTTTCACAGAAGACTTGCATTTAAAACATCAGTTAGACAGTTCTTAGCAATTTGTAATTTGAAAGGAACTGATTTGTCAACATATGATTGATATTTGAAAGGCAACTTGAACTTTTGTTGATTTATTTTCTGTAATGCTACTCGGTATTTTTAAGACTCTGGCCTAAATATCTTTTAACACAAAAGAAACCTATTAATCCTTCTGGAAAGAACTAAATTATGTGTCAATTTTAAAACAAGATTAACAATCTGACTTGAGTCTGGCATGTTGGGTCAAGAAATAAAGATTGGGCATGTTCTCAGGTCTTAACAAGGTTTTACTCAGCATTTACTCTGAATAATTGAAAGCAAGTTCAGAGTAATTTTGCCAGCAGAGACCAGATCGTGTGGTAGAAGGGAGGTCAGGACAGAGTCTGGATTTTAGTTCTAGCTCTGCCTCTAATTTATTTTGTGACCTTGAGTCAAGAATGCAGTAATCCTAGGTGACATGCGTCTTTAAAATATCTAAAGTGTGTAAGTTGTGTTAGATGATTTCTACATTCTCACCTGGTTTTGTGATCAACAGATAATTTCTTTGTCCAATGAATAGTTGGTAATGTATTTGGCAAATCATATGAAGGATGTGTGTGCACATGCGCACGCGCTAGAGAATTAACCCTGGTTTTCAATTCGTGGCCAAACAGTATGGCCACAGTGTTGC
>NW_017731575.1:1444188-1450748 GCF_001890085.2 Hipposideros armiger
ATCTTCCAGGTCAAGGAGGCACTTTGAGACATATACAATATACACTGAGTCCAATTACATCAACGGGAAATCAGATTGTACCGGCTACTTGGTCAACAGGTGGTGAGTTTACTGTCTAGATTTAAATTCAAATGGAGATGTTTTTCTTTATCCCTTAAATCCTAGCTAACATTGGTAGCTGTATTAAAAGAATCGTGAAAGTAGGTTGTGCCTACGTAATCAGCAACTTGGACATTTAAAATTTCATTCAGTGACTCCGGCTTTCTTATGTGGCAAAACTTGATTGATTTATTGAGTGTTCTGAATTGCTCATCAGAACAATACCAGGTTGTTTTCACATAGAATACACGTGGCCTAAGTTTATATTTCTAGGGCTATATCATCAAATGCAAAATTCACCAGTCAACTTAGAGTGGGTGGTCATAGCAGACATGTACTATTTTTTGGTTAGTCAGGACATGATTTCTTCTTCCTAAAAGCATCTCTGTTTCCTTTGGGAGACTTACCTTTCCTTCCTCCTGCGTCATCTTGGAAGACCTTTCCTTTTGCTAAGGACGCTGACAGCCTTTGAGGCTCCTTGTGATTGATTTCTCTCATTGATTTATTGGGGCAAAGAGAATACATTTGTGATCTAGTCTGAGCCATTCAATTCCCCTTTCACAATTTGGATCCCCAGTACAGGGCCACACGGGTGGAAGGAACAGCTGAAAGAGAATCATTTCAGCATGGGCATTAGCTAAGACTGAGGAGCTCTTTCCACTTTCCACACCCTCTCAAGCACCCTCCTTCTCATCTGTGCCAAGCCAGTTATTATCATTATTCACTGTCCCCTCTCAACCTCTGAGCCCCCTCATATCATTCTGGTCAATTCATTTTTTTGCTTAGGTATGCTGTGCGTTTTCTTTTGCTTGTCTCAAAGAATCCTAACTGATAGAACAATAATGAATAATTTGCTTTTCACAGAAACTGGAGTACGTTGCTCATGACTCACACAAAATCCAATAATATGCTTATGAAATATGGGGGAACCAGGGGGTATTAACTCTATTTTATAACAGAGGCAGTTAAAGTATCAAGAAATTCAGTATTTGGCTTATGTCACGAAGGTCATCAGAATTAAAATTAAGAATAAAACAGAGACCCATTAGCTCTTAACTTTGCCAATAATTAGCTGTGTGACCTTGAATAAGTTACTTAACCTTTTTCAGCTTCAGTTTCTTCAACTGTAAAATTAGAGGATTGGGTTAGATGATCTCTAAAACCTCTTCCACCCCTGAAATCATTTTTCTTTTTAATCTGAGGTTCTTTCTAGAGACTTCTGCTCTGTAGTTGGAGACCTTAATCTGTGGACAGAATATAAAAGTAGCCTAGATTTGGTGTTCCTAATAAAATATATTTTAATCATCTGTGAAAACAAAAGATAATAGGTTTTTCATTTTCATTTTCATAGCTTCTGTGGCTGCCTGGCCCTAATATCAGTTTTCCTTCTTTTGCCAAATACAAATTTTGAGACATCTTAAATGCTTATTATCAATGGAAAAATCAGTGAACTTATTAGAATCCAAACTGAGANTTCTGCAAAACACTATATAGTGTTGTAGTCAGAAGGAAAAGAGGAAAATAACAAATGGTTATTTTATAACCACAGAGAATTTTTTTATTTTTGCATTTTCATTGTTATTTTCTTTACTCTCCCCTAAATGATCTAAATTGAGCATCTTTATGTGAAATCTATCACAGGAGTGACTTCACTAAAGTCATTAGATCGTGGTTTAGATTCCACAGAGATCAGGCACTTCTGATTTTGCTAAAATAAAGAATATCCTTTACCCCAGAGAAACACAGCAATGAGATTTAACCTATTCAGTGTTTGTCACACAGATTGGACTACCTGACATTCTGGAAAATGATGAGCGCAGTGTGGCACTTTTAGGTCTTCCTTTATTAGAAATATGTGTTAGTTAGGCAATTACACCATTGTCCAGTTAAATTATGGTTATGACATGTCGTGAAATTAGGAGTAGGAGTACTGGAGTTTGAGTTTATAGGAAGATGTAGAGCTCTCTGTCTGACAAGAACTAACATTGAGCATCTACCATGTTCCAAGCTCTGCTCTAAGTGCTTTATCACTAGTGTCTCATTTAATCTTCATGTGGGAATATAAAGTTTATATGATCGATTTATAGACAAAGGAACTAAGCTGGAGGAAAGTTAAGAAACTTGCCCAAGATAACAAGTGGCAGAACCAGGATTTGAACCCAGGAAATCTCAGTTTTGAGCCCATGTCCTAAATTATCACTTCAGGTAATTGATCTCAGAGCTGAGTCTTCTGCTGTGCAAGCATCAGAAAACAAAAATGATGGGACTCTGTTGAAGAATTAATGTAATTAATGTGTAACAGTTGTCTCTTGGGTTTGTCAATCTCAGCATTACTTTGTCTTTTTGAGGACAAATTGGAATATTCAACAAGTACAATCAATTTGGATAAACTGTTGCTGTA
This sequence comes from Hipposideros armiger, assembly GCF_001890085.2. Classification (NCBI taxonomy): domain Eukaryota; kingdom Metazoa; phylum Chordata; class Mammalia; order Chiroptera; family Hipposideridae; genus Hipposideros; species Hipposideros armiger. The sequence continues at coordinate 1,446,689 of NW_017731575.1, forward strand.
GCCTTCCTTGACATCATCAGTGGGAAGATTGTTTTGTACTTTAATCAATACCACTTGCTTTAAAAACCAGCAAAAATCTCAACAGTTGTGAAGGACTATTTCATTACTTTAGAATGAGTGATATGAAGAAATGTTTCACCATTTTCTCTACAAAAGAGTCATATTCCATCTCCCTTTATTGTTCATATCTCTTATTACTAATGTGTCCACCAGTCAATAGATCAATGCTGCTCAGGAAGCTTCTATTTCTCCTGATACTGTTACAGCAGAAAGAAGCACAGATAGTTAAAAATGGCATAAACTATCACTATCAACAATTGCTTTCCCCAGTACTACCCGGTTAAATGTCTAAAAAAGAACAAATTCAACTGGTTAGCTTCTGACAGCACACATATTCCATAGTTGTAAATTATTTGTAATTCTCAAAGGTGCAGGAAAGAGTGATAACAAATTCCCAATTAATGGAGAGATGCAGACCCTTGGGAAACCATGTCATTTGACCAATGATCTCTTCATTGGTGGCAAAATAATCTCTTTGGCTTTCCTGTACTGTGGAAGTTACATTTTCCTTACCTCAACCGAGAGCTAAATATCACTGGGGATGATCATTTAATTTCACATTTTATTAAAACACTTAATGCAAAGCTATGTTATAACTGAAGGCAAAGCACAGAGCCTGGTATAAGAAGCTGTTCTTCAGAACATAGTAATGAGAGAATTACCACATTAATCTATGTATAAAAGCCCTTTAGAGATTTTCGTGCCTCCTGTGGTTTCATTTTCCATGGAAATATGGAGTAAGAAGGGCTTCAAACGAAATTATTCATTGTTAAACATTTCACATTTACAGGTGCTGCTCTGTCAAGATACCGCTTCCATGGTGACACCCGATGTGACATTTTGTTTCACTGGAGTTCTCCATAGTGTCTATCAGCAATGCCACACCTTAATCTAGTACATGAAGAGCTGTCACTCAGCCAAAAAAAAAAAATCCATCTTGGGCAAATTGAGCCTTCTCTGTTATATAAAGGGACATTCTCCAAGTAGCAACTTTGTTATCTGTCGGATAATGTATCCAATTGATAGACACTGGCAAATCAAAAGAGCTCTGGGTAGCGTTCTTGTAATGCTGCTCTTAAATGGCAATCATCCAGCCTGGAATGTCACCAGCCTCCTCAGCTCTCTTTGAAGTTTCAAATAAGGGGGAAAGATCAGAGGTGAGACGAAAATTATTTTCCTAGGCGTGTGTCTGCCCCCAGGAGTCTTGCCCTGTTTTCTCTGGTTCCAGAAATCACCCAAGCAGATAAAGTGAACTGTAGTCAGATGAAACTACTGGTAGGGTGATGAAGCAGTGTTCATGTAGAGTGCCAGCTGTATTTCCTTAGTCTTGGCACATGCCTTGAGTTGACCAAGGTTTCAGCCCAGGATTTCTGTTATGAAGCCAATAGTCAAAAGTGGTTAAATGTAAGGAATTTGAGAAGTTTGATAGGTGGTTAAAAAGAAAAAAGCCTATGCAGAAATATTCAGCACCTTCTGAATTTTTAGGGATATGGTGCTTGGAAATCTTTAAATACTTGTGTAATAGGCTACCTCCTTAGTAACAAAAGACAGCGGGCTTTGTATCCATTAAAGTCAAATGCAGCCTGCAGGCCATGCCAGTTACCAAATGGTCCCTGTTGCTATTAAAATGATCTCCAGAGAGTTCAAGGACTGGGGAGTCATTTGAAATGGCCTTGGAAAATATGTTGAAAAAATTGCCTCAAACCGTTTTCCCTGGTGCTTGTTCTTTGCCTGTGTACTCTAGCATACAGTACATGATAAAGTATATCCTGTATATTTATAGTGTGTCCAGAAAATGCCAAAGTGCTTAAGGCTCTGACATTGTTTTTATTACAGATGATACTTTAGGGAATGTAAATGCCAACTTTTCAAATTTGTTATGGGTGGAAAATCCAAAAGATGCCAGTTTTTAAAAATATGTTGTGTTATGTGAAGCTCTGGACCAGCTGCTGGTGACTTGAATGGAGAAAGGCTCTTGTGTAAAATACAAACAAAAGCACCCCCACCCCTAACAGGACGCTGATGGTCAGACTTGCCAAAACCGGGGAACTTGATTATTCTGCTCACCTCATATTTCTTCAGCCTCACCAATGTTAGTTAGTAAATCTGAGATAAGTAAAATAGACCTAAAGAGTAGTAGCCTCTAAAATTGCAATATGGCTCACCCCTTCTGTTCTAGTCCATCAGTTCCCTTTGGACATTTATTTGCATGTATCACAGGAAAGGTGTTCCTTTATCGGTGTTTTTTTTTTTTCTTTTCCCCAGTGTCTTTGGCGCGCAAGGGACCACCGCTTCAATGCTGCTAAAATGTACCAGGTACTACCTGCCCTCACATCTGTCATTTGCTGTCACTTGGAAACCATCACATCAAATCACAATGAGAGCAGGCCCAGCTCTGTGGCGTTGCCCTCTCCAGTTCCTCTATCAAATAGACTTCATAAACATCCAAGCCAATGCTTTTCAGATCATCGCCTGACTGCCTGTGAAATAAGACTTCTGAGGTTTTCACACCAAATGAAAAGCTTAGAGTCATCACCCATTCCAGGTAGGAGGCCAGGTGACTGGATAACTGCACTCAAGCCTCATTTTGTATGCACTGATGGCAGAACACGCCTTGTAACTTTTCTTTAAGAAGAGAAGATGTAGTTATCCTATTCTCAGCGTGGGGATGTTAGGAGAATGATAATACCTACTTTCAGGCATAGCAGAAGATGAGGATGAGCATAATAATGAGGCCTCCTTAGCCATAATATAGTGCTTCTGTTGTCTTCAATAAACATGTGTTTATTACACAGTTTGTGCCAGACACTGCGTCAGATACTGGAAGTGCAAAGAGGAATAAGATATACTCTCTGTTGTCCAAGGAGTTCACAGCTTTAATGAAGGGGTTAGATTTATAAATGCATAGGACAGTGCAGGGTTATGAGAGCTATGAAGATGGTAGCCATGCAGATGGTGTTATGAGGAGGCCGGACAGGGTCTCTAATCTGACACTAGGAATTTCGGGAAAAGTTTCTGAAGGGAAAGATACCTGCGCTGAAAACTCCATAATGGACAAAGTTCATCAACGAAGGGATCTGGACCAGGGAGCGGTAACTGGAGTGGAGACATGAGGGAGGGATGGATTAATAAAAGGAAGGAGAAAAGGAGTTCTAGGTGGAAGGACAAGCGAGAGATTAAGTGACAAGTTTTGGAGACTTCGAAAGTTGTGCATGGGTGATAGGAGGGTGTATTTTGGTGGCAAGCAGGGGCAGCTGAGGATGGGAGGCCAGCAGAGAGCTGACCCTGAGGACCTCTGGATGCCTTGGCAGGAAGAAAGTTGCATGCCCACCTGAAGAGAGGAGAGCCAGCAAAGAATTTCGTATGGAGGAGTAACAGGATCTTGTTTTTTTTAAAAGACCACACTGCCCTTGAAATGCCCTGTGGCCCAAGTATAGTGGAATTTGGAGGTAAATAGGGGACAAATAGCAGAAGGAAATTTATATGACATTTAAAGATATATATTTTCCTTCGACCCCCCTTTTATCTATTATTTTGTTTAGGATTTTCAAATTTGTATATACATATTTTTAAGAAAAATGAATTCACACTGTCATTAGTATTTTTAGAAATATTGTGTGTTTTTTCCCCTGAGGGTAAAGAAATTTAAGCCAGAGATGTGAAAGAAGATTTGCTTAAGATTCTCAGTCTTTCTAATGAAATGATTGCTGTTGCTGCCCTAGAGAAATGAGCGATCTGAGCCTAATATTGGAGGAATTGAGTCACAATCCCACATCTTCCAGGTCAAGGAGGCACTTTGAGACATATACAATATACACTGAGTCCAATTACATCAACGGGAAATCAGATTGTACCGGCTACTTGGTCAACAGGTGGTGAGTTTACTGTCTAGATTTAAATTCAAATGGAGATGTTTTTCTTTATCCCTTAAATCCTAGCTAACATTGGTAGCTGTATTAAAAGAATCGTGAAAGTAGGTTGTGCCTACGTAATCAGCAAC
>NW_017731575.1:1454358-1458065 GCF_001890085.2 Hipposideros armiger
AGGGTTAACAAAGGAATTGTGTGTATGGTATTGCCTCGATCTCCCCTAAGCGCTATTTTCTTCATAACAATTTTTTCTATTTTCATTTTATTTCAGAGCATCGTGGGCCACAAAAAATTACCTCGAGGGCCGCATGCGGCCCGGGGGCCGCCAGTTTGACACCCCTGATGTAGAGGTTTGATTGGCAAAACTTAGCTCACTTACCTTCTCTCTGAACTAGGGAATATTAACTCCAATGAAAGTACTTGAAATGAGGCGTTATGGAGGGGTGGACATCCAGGAGAGAATAACAGAAGAGTGAATAGATGCTAGTCAAGGAGGAACAAAAAAATCCGTCTATCCTCCCCACCATTATGTTATCCCTCTTCTCATGAAAATATGGTTTTCTCAAAGCTCAATCCTCAATACACTATTTTAGGCTTAGAATTCTATCTCATTTGAGGAACTCATTCTCTTTCAGTCCTCAGGTATTGACTTTTGGCTGACTCCTAAGTTTAGCGCTATAGTCATCTACCCAGTTGCTTTAAGTTCATTGTTCACTTAGGGATTTTTCAAAATTCACTTCCATGCTGAAGTCTTGAGAGTGGGGAACATAAACCCTCATAGTACAAGAAAAACATTTCACAGGATACTTCTGTATAGAGAGTTTTAAGGGCACAAATTTATAGATTTTCAACTTTCATATACACTTTTCCCAAAAATGGATGTGCCTGAGAACAGGCTTATATTCATTTAGAAATGAAAAGGCAAACATCACACTCTTTCCAAATATACTAGGGTGGTTAGCATTGGACTATGAAGACTTCCTGGGCAACAAAATACTCATAATTTTAAATACTGGCTTCAAAGATACTTCCATTGTTGATTAATTAAAATATCTTAAACCTTCAGGGCTTTCTGTTCTTCTCTTTTACTTATGCCTCTTAAGAGAGAGGTTTGTCCTACCTTAGAATGTTCAGAATTCAAAAAAACCAAAGCAGTATAGGTTATAGTGTTGATTTTAAAAATTATAATTGCAGGGGTGGCTGGTTGGCTCAGGTGGTTAGAGCACAGGCTCATAACACCAAGGTTGCCAGTTCAATTTCCACATGGGCCAAGGAGCTGCATCCTCTACAACTAGATTGAAGACAACTACTTGACTTGGAGCTGATGGGTCCTGGAAAAACACACTGTCTCCCAATAAAATTTCTAAAACAAAACAAAATAATTAACTGCAATGTTTTCTAGGGTTACCTCATTTTCAAGAACACATTAGATAAAAGCCCTTCGATAAAATAGTCACACAGTTTTTCTCAAATTTTGTGGGCATTATTTAAAAGAGTAGAGTAGTTAAAACCCATTTTTTACAAAATTATAACATGTCACTTAATAAAGTAGTCAAACCTACTTTTACCAAAAGATGAAATATTTATTCCATTAGATAAATTCTCATCATATTTTAGCTAACTAAATTTAATTTTCTCCCTGCAGATAACAATTAATAAGTAAACTGATTTAAACTCATGTTGTGAAATTTCAAAGACAACTTAAAATGGGTCAAAGGTGCATCGTTTTTCAAAAAATTTAGGGTGTGTATGAGTTAAAATATTTGAAAGCTTCTATCCCCAGTGTAAGAAAGTGAGTCTGGGAGCCATCAGTAGATTTAGCCTGAATGTGGAGGTGACAGTCTGGTCTAGATCAAATTAAGAAGTACCACTCCGGCCTTCATTTATTTATTTTTCTCAAGGCCCAGGACTTGTGCTTGTCTGGAGTTCCCTTCTGCAACATGTTTCAAAAACTGCCCTCCATTTTTCCTGACTTTTTCGGATATTCTGTCTTATTAAAAACAACACACTCACCAATTCCACGTGGGTCTTTTTTCCATTAAGGAGTTGCCAAGTCAATCAGACTAGTGCAGTAGAATGAGATTATTTGTTTAATTTACTATTTTCATCAAATAGTAGGTTTGGATTTCAATGAGAAGTAACACTTTCTGGAACAAATGCTGCCATTTGGAGAAAACTTCCTTGACTGTGGTAGTTCAAAGAGCAAAGGATTTGGGGGTTACACTTTATGCTATCTTTCTACGTGAGCATGATGCTTAGCTGGAGATGTAGTAAATGACCATTATATATGAATTATAAAATACTTAGATGTGTTATTCAAATAATAATTAGTAAAAATGCAAATGATTTTTATTGTATGTAAAGTTGTTATGAATTTAATATGATGTTCAAAAAAGATTACCAGGTAGATTTTCAGTAATTTTTAAGTAGATGGAGCCCACGAACTCAAAAANAGTGTTTTGGGGGGGATTAATGGCAATGTGTCTTTTACTGTAATAATTTTTTTAATTTAAACACTCACCATATCGTTTGATCACACCTCATACATACCATGACAATGATTGTCTATTTTTAATATTCTGTACAAGAAAAGGGAAGCAAATGAAAGAAGTAAGTGAGGTAAAATTACAAAATGGAAATATTTAATTGGAAGTAGTGTTATCAAATATTTAATAATCTATTTCACTCATGAAATGATGAAAGCACAAACTAAAGTTTTCAAAATGGCCTTTGATATCAAATTCCTCTGATGTTTTGAAGCACTCAGCAGAGGAATGAGTGGATTCTCATTATAAGAGAAATAACATCATGAATTGAATTTCTCATTCTTGGTGGTAATACTCAGAAAAGTTTAAGTAAACCCTACATAAGTAAAAAGGCACTAAATTAAACTTAAAAGCTTAGATATTTTTAAAAACTTGGTCTAAGATATATGTCATTTTTATAATTAATAATTAATAGTTTAACATTATTATTTTGAGTTTTGTTTCAGAAAAGCATAAGTTAATACATGTATACACATATATATGTATATACCTATACATACATGCATATATACATGTGTATATGTACATATATACAAACATGAATATATACACACAATATGTGAATGAGTTAATCATGTTGATAAATAATCATTGGAAACATATAAGTGTAATGAGCCACCTATGCCCATCATAAGATAACTATTAACTTTCAAAAAGAGTGATTTAAAAGAAACAAAAAATGTCCTGCTTATAGCTTTTAACACCCAATTCTAGAAAACGAAAACAAAGTTTACATGGGCCTTGCATCAATTATAGTTGGTTTCAGGTAACAGAGAGCCGAAATATCAAATTCATTTGATGGGGAAAGAACAATTTAGTAGTTTACAGAACAGAATGTTCTAGATGTAAATGCAGCTATGGATGAAGGTCTAGCCAAGGCTCACAGCCCCAGGATGTAGTCAGCACTAATTTGTCCTTCCTGTTTATAGGTGATGCTTTTCTGGTTGGCTCACGCTTTCAAGAGGCTTGCCAGTAGTTTTGAATCCTGATGCTTATAGATTTAGGTCCAGAGGTGAGGAACAGGAGTTTCTTCCAGAAGACCCAGTAAAAATACCTTTTTGACTTGGTGGCTCTGATTGGATAATGTATCTAAACATGTAGAGCAGGGGTGTCAAACTCAACTAAAACACGGGCCATTTGGTGCAACAGGCAAGATTCACGTGGGCCACATCACATTTACAAATTTTGTTAAATTTACATTCTGAAGTGAGGATTCAGGAATATGGATAGGATAATTAAAACACTATATAATTGCTTTTATTTAAACATTTATTTTATTTAATGTATTTATAAAACTAAAATTATTATTTTTTACCCGAGTGCTCTTTTTAACCTT
>NW_017731575.1:1461175-1464777 GCF_001890085.2 Hipposideros armiger
CATCACGCAGCTAGCTAGTTTCTTTGCCTAGCATAAGTTTGGCAACTTCCTCCTAACCATCTGTATCAGAAAAATATGAATGAGACCCTATGCTGAGACCCAAGATATTTTAAATTGTCCAGATGTCTGGAATTACATTGTTAAGGCATCAGGATATTTAATTGAACTTTAAAAATTGTCTGAATATGTTGGCACCATACAAACACACACGTGCACAATGAATCTTGGTAAACGTGAGCCCATGCTTACCGCACAGCATATCCTCAGAGTAGACCTGTATAAAAGGCACATTTATCTTCTCATAATTATAGCTATGACATATCAGAAAGCACTTCAAGCCTTTTCTTACATGCTATCGTGGAATAGCAGTTAGTTATTTTCTATTTTGATGTAAAGGTGATGACAGCTTTTATTAATCCTAGCCATAAATTGTACCTGAAAAACAAAATTTCTTTTTAGACCAAAACAAAACACAAAACAAAACACCCAAAAACAAAATCGGCTGTTTTTGAGGTATTCTGTTGAAAGTCTCAGTTCGTACAAGTCCACTCGCTATAAAGAACATGTGGAAATCACCTGTGAGAGTTTATCTGCTACTTACTTGACTGACGATGCTTCTTTCAGCACCTTTAGTTCTACCATTAAATCATAAAAGAAATAAAATAATGATGCAGTGCACACTCTGGGTGGCTTCAGTAAAATGTGAGAATTACATGAGAGCCAAGACTATTTGAAAGTAAGTGAAGTTTGATCTCTGACTCACATCATAATAACGTAAATTCCACATGGACTTGACATTTAAATATTAAAAAAAAAAAGAAATTGCATAACTGTTTCCTAGAAGTAAATGTGGTGGTTATTTACGTGGTTCTGGGTTGGAAGATCATCATAATCCCACAAAAAAGGGAGAAACCATAGTGAAAAAGAGCAATAGATGTAAGTATCTTAAGTTCACACAAGATGCATGCTCACACACACACACACACACACACACACACACACACACACACACACACCCCTATTTCTGAGTATTAAAATGCCATAAGAAAAAACAAAGAGAAACTGGGGAAAATTGCATGTTGGCAATGTATTCATATTTTCAACTGTAAATAGCTCTTGTAGATCAATTCAAATAAGACAAACATTTTAAAAAATGAGCAATTTGTAAAAAGGAAATGAAATGATCAATAGGCAGAAAAATATTAAAATATTACTAAGAATTCAATTGACAGCAACATGATTTTTTAACATAAAATTGGCAAAAATGGACAAAAAAGATTTTCAGTGTTAGTATGAAAAATGTGTATATTCATGCATTAGTGAGCAACTTGACGATTTGCTTCAGGAGCCTTAAATGTGCGCACGCCTCATGACACAGCCATTACACATCCATGAATTTTATCATAAAGAAATGTTCATAGACATGCACTAAAATAGAAATATAAAACAAAACCCTGTTGATAATTCTGAAAGATTAGAACTGAACAAATTGATCAAACATAAGTGTTTTGATATCCATATGGACCTCTGTGTTGTTATTTAAAACAATGTTGAGTAACATTTAATTATGTTTTTATTTATTTCAAGTTATTTGGTGCATATTATTGCTAGATACCCTTTGAAAAGACTGACAAATTACACTTGATCCTAATAGCAGCCTGTGAAGTGAGGCGGTTAATATAATTTTCCTTGTTTTGCAGATGAGAAAACTGAGGCCCTGAGCAATGATTAACAGGCCCAAGGTTATACAGCCAGTACATGGTAGAGCTAATCCATCTGACCATGCAACACTGACTGAACTGGTTGCCTTCTATTAATATTTTGGCTAGTAGCATGTTTTAATTCCCAGGATTAAGTGTCCAGGTTAGGCTGGGAGAATACGATGGAACAAACTGCATTTCCTCTGAATTGTGTTCTTCCGATCAAGAGCTGAGCTTCAGTTCATATCACCCTATGAGGGAATGGGGAGAATGAATCAGCCTTGGAAACATTCAGCTCTAAAAGCTATTTTGAAGAATATGCAGACCTCATTTCACATCATGATTGCATAATGCTCATTCAGTATAAAATTCTTCCTCTCTGAAGGATTTCGCTCTCTCTCTCTCTCTCTCTCTCTCTCTATATATATATATATAGATAGATAGATAGATAGATAGATAGATAGATATAGATATAGATATAGATATAGATATATAGATATAGATATAGATATAGATATATCTATATATAGATATAAAGCAGTCCATTTCAGTATATAGGTATATATACTCTAAGTACACACACACACACACACACACACACACACACACTCACACACACTTTCCCCACCCCTGTGCTTTGAGTTCTACCTTATACAGAGCCAAAGAATTACAGTAGCAGCAGCAGTAGCAGCAGCAGCAGCAGCAGCAGACTGTTTTGTACATTCTTGGCCAATGAGTTCTAGTGCAAATTCTTTCAGCCAGTAACCATTATGAAGTGCTATTCAGAACTGACAGTTCTGTACTTTGTATTATTTATTTTGCTCTGACCTCAATTTCTGCAGTGTATTTTATCTTTGACCAAGAGTTTTGACACACCTAAAGCTGACAAAGGAGGAGCAAATGTTGGTGCCAGCCCTGCCCAAAGCAATGAGAGATGAGTATCTCTGTGCATTTTAAAATGAAAGGATATGCAGGGGATGGGGTGTAGGGGGATGGTGAGTGGGATGGAGCATAGCTTGAGGTATAGAAAATAGATTGCAAAGGCCGGCAGACAATGGAGGACTGATGATAATTCCTTGACATTATGAAAGGCAGCATAAACATCTCTGCAGCCTGTGAAACTTCACCAAAATTGGACAAATGGTGAGGGGAAGGTAATGGCTTCAGGAAAATTGAGAGGAAAAGAAAAGCTGTTGATGTAAGATGGCAAAAGCACACACTGATTCACTTACTCTTACATTTCCAATTTCCATTTTCTTGATTCTAATATCTCTTACTTCTAATATTGCATTGAGTTCTTGGTATTGAGAAGGGGGAATCCAACTCAAATATTTTCATCAACTTGAATTTAGATACCTCTTAGTCTTTTAAGGGCCCAAGGATAAATATCTATTAATAGTTTTACTATAGACTTGCCTCCATTACTGATCAAGCTACTGTCAGTTATCAACTTCTTGATCTCCATTTAGTTTATATCTCCATTTACATCCCATGGGCTAAATAAAAAGGATGGTTTCAAGAGGGTGTGGTCTTTCTCCAGAGCAATGTTTCCCAAATTTGTGGTTCTCGGAACCAGTTCCTCAAGTCTTTTTAAAGAAAACCAGCAATTTTTCCTCTAGCTCAAAAAAGTTCAGGATCAACTGGGTTGAATAAAATTGCTCAGTGTTCCTTACTTCTGGATTGTTCAACAACTTCTGTATGCAAATATATCTGAGGCATGTCCAAAAGAGGCTATATTATGATGCAGCGTTTCCCAAAGGGAATTGACCATAAGAACCCTACTTCATGGAGCACACATTGCCATCTCCTGGAGGTAGAGATCTGCAGAACATAGGGAACGCTGCTGTAGGGTACGATCCAACAAGCTTCTTGTTCGGGGCCTTTATGTTGCCTCATCTGCTC
>NW_017731575.1:1468262-1470872 GCF_001890085.2 Hipposideros armiger
CACTTCAGGAATTACACCAATTTACATTTCTACCAGTGATTCATTCACACTTCACAGTTTGACTTTCAAACTTCTGTGCATAGGTTTCCGTCTCCAAGAGATTTGGTCTCTCCCTGCTTTCTTGATTTCAAATGATGAGTATTGGCTCCATCTTTCTCTACTAAAAGTCACAATGTCACTTGTGACAGAAGAAAAGATTTGAGGAAACAACTTGAAGAGCCATTGTTATTTCCTTAGGAGATCTCTGTAAAGTTTGTCATAGTAAATGATCTCAAAGATTAAACCTAAAATTTACTGAAAAACCATCATTTTCTTCAAATATGCTCTTGCAATTATTACTATGAACATCAACAACAAAACTTGATGTCTTTCATAGGATAGAATTAAAGTTTGTATTTTCTTTGTGTGGTGATTTGTATAATGTCTAACATTTGAATTTTGCTGATGTACAAAAAAAGCAGTGTTCTTTGGATTCAGTTAACAAGTTGCTTGTCAAAATTTGTATGTGCATATGGCCACGAAGGCAATTTTTTTTTCTTTCGTCTTAATTTTTTTTTAATACTTGCTTTTATTTTTTTGTGGCTAATTAATGTGAAGTGCTAAGTGCTGTGTATACATCTGAAAGGTAGCACCTTTAGCTCTGCAGACTTTTATCCCAGACATCTGATAATAATTACTGCACAAATAAATTCATAACACCAGGCAGTTAGAAGCAATTTAATTGCAACAATTAATTTGTAGACTTACCTAATTAAATTTCCTTAGCCAGAATGTGTTGTCTGCATACATCAAAGTTTACAAGAGAGAAGTAACAGAGCAGAATAAAAAATGACAGTGGCCCTAATAGAGTCCCTCGAGAGGAACTTCTAAGGTTAAAATAAAAATCTATCAATGCTGAACATTTCAGCTGAAATGATGGATGGTTCTGGTAACCTTCATGCAAAACGATCCTGACACATATTATTATTGAAATAGAAATGAGCATACCTTTGTCTACCTTATTGCTTTTATAAACTGGATAGAATGGCCTGGGAGTCTGAAAGTTCTTTTTTATGTTGTATTTGGGAACATTAGGACAATCCTGATCTCTTTCTCCCTTTTGAGACTCAATAGCTACTTATTTATCTGCTTTCTTGCCTTCTCGTAAGAATTGAGCAATTGCACAAATGCATGGTGAGGAGAGAAAACTGCATAGCATGCACCTTTGCCTAGCATGAAAGTGCTTGCCCTGCCAGTGAGGGACACAGGGAAACTCAAGTTTCTCAGCCTGTGTGTGANCTTTGCCTAGCATGAAAGTGCTTGCCCTGCCAGTGAGGGACACAGGGAAACTCAAGTTTCTCAGCCTGTGTGTGACCTTTACAAGAACAAATGACAATTACGATGTCATCTTATTTTTAAAGGAGAGAATGAAAAGTAAGTTAGTGGCTAAATGGATATAGTACAAATTAGCTTAATTGAGAAATATTACTATCAAAATTTCTCAGCAAGTCCTTTTTTTTTAACTTGCAAAATCCTTTGCTTTTATTTATTTATTTATTTATTTATTTATTTATTTTTATCACCCACATTGGTAGCTCACTCTCCTTTTAATCACCCTGGTGTTTATTAACATGGAACATTCATTTTCAACCATGTATTTCAAGTATTCTACATACATCTCACTTCCCTTACTGAACTATAAGTGCTTGTCTAGCACTGCTTTCTCACCATTGCCGGTCTCCACCTCCCACCACCCTCTCTTCCCACTCCAAATCCATGGCTGGCAATGACTGTCATATACTGTATAAATGTCCTGCCCTTTGTGAGACCCTGAACGCATCTGAAGGAGGACAGACTGAGTATTAGAGGCCCCAGTTCTTATCTGTACCATGCCAGGGTTGAGGGGTATGGATTCAGTCAGCATGATGGAATGCTAACGATGATGCACTCAGTAGAAAGTTTTCCAGTGGTCTTCACCCTTTCCTTAGCACACAACTCTAGCCCCTGAGCAAGTAGCTCTTACTTGTGAGGAGTGAGGATAGGTTTTCTTACTAAAATAAAGTACAAATTAATTTAGAAGGGGATCTAAATAGGGGTGTTATTCATAAAAAAAAATACTACTACAGAATTGTAGTGGGAGGTAAAGCCTTATTGTTAGACACTGTATTATGTTTCTTATCCCATCTTGACCTATCTCTGGAAATATTGGTAGAAGCAAAAGGCAGGTAAGATAGGATACCTATGAGTTTTCTTATAGAAACTTACATTAAAGTTTTAATTCAAATAAGTGAATAAAAACACCAAGAGTCAATTCAGAAACCATGTCCAAGTGCAAACTGCTATATCATAACTGATTGTGGGATATAGTTTTTCATTCCATATAAATAATGTAAATTCGTAACTTTGGAGTAGAGACAGTTACTAGAAAATTTGTTGACTTCAAATCTTTTATTGATGTCATCACTATCTCTTTATTTTCTCTTCCATCTAAATCAACAAAAATCTTTAAATGTCAAATGAAACACCTCCCATGAAATTGTAACAGTCTTCTCTTCATTCTCTTGAGGAAGGTATAGTTCCAAGAGTTTTGTCTAGAAAGATTCTCTTTAATTAGACTAGGCTCTATTTATG
>NW_017731575.1:1472840-1474112 GCF_001890085.2 Hipposideros armiger
GGACTTGGCTGGAATTACCTTTTCATTTTGTTCTGATAGTGAATAAGCAAGTAAGCAATGCAAATCATATGCATGAAATTACAGAGATAAGAGGACCCTTTCTCCAGAGCCTCCCTTGTCTCTGAGGGAGGGAGGTTGGGATTGCCATGGTTTCAGGATCTTGCATCGAACGAGGAGTCTACCTGCTCAAAAGAGCTCAGACCCACTTAACATAATTTTAAGGTGAAGAAGGAGATGGTCCAGTGGATCTATACCCCCCCCACACCTCACCTGGACTTAAAATATATGTTCTGGACACATTTTCCTGCCTTACCATAGATATGAACTTCTGCAGTGGATTTTTTTTTCTACTTCAGCAGTTCTATTTGAAATTTCAGTACAGCAAGACTGGCCATGGCTGTAACACAGGGAAATAGAAAATTCTGTGGATAATGAGTAAGTTGGACATGCAAAAAGGGGGTAGTTCTTGGGGTAGTAATCTGTGATCTATTCCATGTGATAGAGGATCATTGAGAAAATCCCTTCCCATCAGTCTTCTGGAAATAATGGAATAAATATTAGATTAGAAACAACAAAATTTCAGGGCTCATGATAGGAAGAAGGGAACAAGGTACTAGACTCAATGGAGAGCGAGCTTCTCCATTGCCCTTCCAGAAAAACAGCAGCGAATTGTTTCATTTAAGTGGCCATGGGTTAGGACTGCATCTAAATGTTAATGTTTTTCTTTATTCAGAAAGTCTCGGGAATTCATCAACTAGTGGCACCTTGCCTTTCCTTTTCACAAGCTTTGTTTTGACCACAAGGGTATACAACACTTATTAATTCATCTATTTTACTCAGTTACATTTGAAGCCAGCATATCCTTTTTCCTTTCCGTTTAGATGAAAAGACACTAAAATTAAAAATATATACATTTCATTTCACTGCCTTACCCTCGAATGTGAGAGCTAGGCTTGAACTAGTTTTTCTGCCCTTCATCACGTCTTGTGGAGTTGTTGAGTAGGTTTTCTTACAAAGCAAGATGATGCATTATGCTTTTAGGAAATAAAGAAATTTTTTTTTAAATACCCTTCATCAGCAAGTAGATTTCAATCAGCACGGTGGTCAGTTTTATTATGTGGTATAAACACCTCTATTATGTGCCAGAAACACTCATGCTTCTTTTAAAAATATATTGAAAATGACTTGATGTCAATTTCCATGGTGACAGAGGGGAAGAACATCACTTAGAACAAGGACACATATATGAATTATTGTGAAACAATGAGTTGG
>NW_017731575.1:1475452-1478532 GCF_001890085.2 Hipposideros armiger
ACAAGAGCCCCTCTGAGTACACCAGGAAGGTAGTTCTTGTTATCCTTAGGGCAGGAAGTGAAGCTCAGAAATTTTAAGTAACCTGATTCAGGTAAGCTGTGGTCTCCCGGTGAGTCCAAGCCCCGTGGCTCTGGCTGTGCCATTCAGCTGCCTGAATAAATGAACTTCTATCCTCAGTGCTCTCAACTGACCCAAAAATACAATCTTTTCTGTCAGCACCTCAGTGCTTCTCCACCCCTCACC
Source organism: Hipposideros armiger (assembly GCF_001890085.2). Lineage (NCBI taxonomy): Eukaryota > Metazoa > Chordata > Mammalia > Chiroptera > Hipposideridae > Hipposideros > Hipposideros armiger. The sequence goes on from NW_017731575.1 coordinate 1,475,696, forward strand.
CCAGCCCAAGAATTTTAGAGACATGTTGTGGAAAATTTATTTTTCAGCTGGACTATTTTTGCTGCAAAAAAAAACTCTGAAAAATGTCACCAGCATTTGGTCATTTTTCTGGGTTAGGAGCATAGATTAAAAAAAACATGCAAACATGGGCCTCTTCTTTCTAAGTTAATTCACTTTCCAAGTTACTTATTCACTCGCTCACTCTGCAGGTGTGAACACATTCACCGACATTGTAGGCACCACGTTCTAAGCATTGTGCTGTGAGATTTAGCTGCCATCCACAGAGACATCACAATTCAGTTGTTCTCTCTTCTTAGTTTATTTATGTTTTCTTTCATAGACTGCTGAGTGTGATAGATAAAAAACCTAAATATAGAAGATGATACAGTGCAAATAGCTCTTTCATTGAGGTATGCCCTGGGGGTTTTATGAAAATACAGAGAAGGTGTAGCAAAACAAGAATGATCAGTTAGGGAAATCTTCCAGGAGAGGTGTGGTAAGTGGGCTGAAATTTGAGGACTGAGTAGGAATTGGCTAAATGAACTAAGGCATGCAGAGAGGGAGGGAGGGTGAATGAGTCAGGGACGGCAAATTGGTTTCCCCAAATTGCTAGTTCCAATCCCATGGTGAAGTTAACCAAGAGAATATATTGAGAAAAATTTAGAGACCTGGTCCAGCCTCTGGTAGGAAGAGTCCCCAAATAGAGCTGTGATGTATGCCGTGGGCAAGACCAAACATTCGCTACATTGCTCTGTTCCCAACAGATTGTTGGATGTGAATCAAACAGAAAAAAAAAAACAAGTTTAATTATTATGACTTGTAAGCATGGAAAGAAGTAAACCTGATAAATCACAACATTGGAAATATAGTGTAGAATTAACAAAAGAAAGTTAGATATNCTGAGTTCATTAGGATTGCCTCTTCAACGACACATTTGAATTATGCTGAAAGCTCTTTATTACTTTGAATGCACCTTTTCAGTGTCATGTCAAGCAGATCAACTTGAAAACTTAAACACACACACACACACACACACACACACACACACACACACCTATTAAGGGGTATATGTAATACACATCTAGACTGCTCAAGATCTTGATTGAGTTGTGATGTTATTAATTTCAGATTTAAACCCTGGAAATTTCAATATTAATCTGAATGCATGTTTGGCTCAGTTTTCAGTGTGCTTCTCTTTGAAAATGATTAATGCATTGACAACTTAAAATCCATGCAGATTTTTTTAGCATTGTTTGTCTCCTGAAGTAAAATGTTTTTGAGTATGTTGGTCAATATTAATTCCTTAAATAGTGAAACTTAATAGTGTATGCATTTGGTATTCTAACAGCCCAAGACAGACTTCTTTAGAAACATGCGACTCAGGTGAAGTGGTCCCTTTCTGCTCTGTAATATTCTCTTTCTCTTCCTCTTGAATATTAGTGGCTATCTGTCCTCATAGGTAAAAATGACCAGGGTATAGGATATAATTTCAGTATTTTGAGGTTCTGGCATTAGATTATTCATCCAGAAGTCACAATGGGGTTAAGTAAGCATCTCTCAACAACCAAATGGTCTTTGGTATTGGAATTGCAGGTACCTCGTTGACAGTTTGATCAAGCCATTTCATCAGGCAGACCACTGAAGTTGCACAAGAAGCCTTATTCACATAATGCAGTCCACCACTATCAATCAATTCTCTAGAGCTTTGCACACTTGAATAGAAATAATACCCAACCACAGCGTTTATCATCAGATCCAAAGTACTTATCAAGCATGAGTATTCCTTTATCACTGAATCAGGATGAGCCTGTAAAATAAATTATTAGGGGGAAAAAAACCAGCATGTCTTGTCCTTTGAGTCTTGAAAAGAAAGGAGAGGCTTTCTTTTAATAATCTGCAGCCAAATCAGTGCCTTTAGGTAATAAATCAGAAGACAGGACATTTTNCCTTGCTCAATGTTATGATGCATGGAGTGTGGACAGAGTTGGGTCTTTCTCTGATTTACGGAGTGGGGTGGGGAGTGGAGAGGGGAGGGAAAAAAATATATAGCACACTTTACTAAAGATTTAGAAAATGGAAGAAGTTTACCTTGCAAAAATTAAAAAAAAACCACCTTGAAATTGTATATTAAATATTTTTCTTTAGCTACTTGAGATTTTTTCCCTAATTGTTCATTGTTTAGTTTCTATTTCTTCTTCCTTCCTCCCCTCTCTTCTTCAGTTTCTCTAGATTTTGTCCCACCAAATTCTTCTCAGTTTATTTGGCAGAACAATTTGTTCTTCCCTTTGCTGCTACTTTCAAACTTGTTCCCAGGATACCCCAAACCCACAACAGTGTTCAAGTGAATGTAAGGACCACCTATTCCGTTATTAGTAACACAAAGGTCTGGCAAAGAACTTGAGATTTCATTTAAAAGGAATATAGCTCTGATTTTATATCTAATTATTCACCCCATTATACTGGGTTATAGCCTTATTTTAGTTTATATTGATATGACTAAATCTGCATCATCATATTCAATTTGTGGAATTTTAATTTTAAAAGGACTTAACTAAACTGGAGTTAGAGGAAAAAAAAGTCCTTAAAATTGAATACAAGAAACAATTTTAATAACTGAGATGTATTAAGATGAAAAGAAAAAAACCCCAACTAAGCAAATAGTGAAAATGAGTGTGTGCATCATTTATTAGAAATAGTCTTACAGAAAGTACTTTCATTTACTACCCCTATCTAAAGTGTTTGGAAATATGAACCATATTCACTAACTTTATTGTCACATAAACCATGTGGTGGTACTTTTGTCACAATTAATTCAAATTAGATTTTTATTCTAAAAA
>NW_017731575.1:1479536-1493861 GCF_001890085.2 Hipposideros armiger
GTCTATTTGCTAACTTGGTCACAATGCTGTCTTCCTTATTTATACAAAGTATTTTAAGAAACCTAAGATATACGAAGACTATGATCTCTTTGTTAATATATGATACGTATTTTAATCTGTTTCACCTAAACCTGATGCCATCTATTCAACTCTGAGTTTGCATAAAATCCATATTTCTCTTGCTCTTACAATACATGACATTTTATCAAAAATGACCTATATGCTCCCGTGTGTTTCTCCTAGAATGATGCCTCCTGGGTTTTCGTAACAAAGAACCTCACGCTTCTGAGGAGAAGTTAATGTTCTTTCTTTTGAAGACTGTGAGTTTGTGAGATCACACACTAGGTAACTGAAACCTGAAACATCATAAAGGTATTTTCAAAACTCAGGCATCCTGTGAATGAGACATGAAATGAATTTCATGCGCCTCGGCTCCCTGGAGCCTTGTCACAATAGATAAGGCCAAATCGAAGGACGAGGCATTACTTCTTGTGGGCTACTGAGCAGCAGAGTTAATAACTGAATCCTAATTTCACTCCAGGCCATAGAAGCTGCTACATCCTGTCCTCTTAGATCCCTTTATCCATAATAGCAAAGGTAGAAATACCTTTAAATCACACCAAATGATGACTGCATCTAAACGTGCTCTCCTATAATGTGGTTTAAACCCTCATTCAAAATCCCTTCCTCTGGGTGGACTTCTCAAATTAATCCCACTCTCTAATTACTTTAATATTTCATTCACGTGGTACAGTGATTGTATGAATAATCCCAAGTCTTCACACCCCATCCCCACTCCATATCTACACACTCTTCAGTGGGACTTAGCATTCAGGGAGTCTATTTCCCTGACCTTTGATTCTGAGTTGGACCACGTGCTTTGACTTGGCCACTGCACATGTACTGTGGTGATGCAAGTAGAGGCTTGTAAAATGTGGGCCATTTCTGTCTCCTCTGTTGCTACTCTGACATTGCTGGGAGAACGTGTGTAGACTAGCCTGCTGAAGAATGAGAGACATGTGGCCCAGGAGTCCCTGTTGTTCCAGCTGACAGCCATCTGATCGCCAGACATCATTACTGTGGCAATAATCCACAGATGACTACAGCTGCATGACCAACCCTGCCAAGCTCAGCCAGCCTACACCTGCTGAACCCTGAGTTAAATCCATGTTTACTATTTGAGACACCAAGATGTTGTGTTTGGTATACAATATATTGTGACAATATATAACTGATAATAATTTCTTTTGTTCCTTTATACTTATATTATGCTTTATAATTTATAGTATAAACATATATTTATGCTATGCTTTGGTCACATGTACTAAACCTATTCCATTGTCCTCTCCTGTCCCCACCAACTTTTTAAAAAAAACTTTCACTTTTGAAGTTTCTAGAAAAAGCTACCATATGACCTTTCACCCTCTTGTGCTAAAATGGCTGCTTGGATTAAGGTTGCTTACCTATTTCAAGGACAGATAAACTCTAGATTGGCTGGCAACTAACCAGATTCTATAGCTAATCTGAAGGAAAGAATTTGGATTAAGGCAGCTGAGGTGCTTTCTGAAGCTGATACAGTGACTGAGGTTAGGGATAGTAACCATAGGGGACCATGTGCACAGTTAGTTCATAGTTAGATGAAGCAGGTTACGAAAGAGAAGCCAATATGCTGAAGGAAGCATAGATGAGGGACCCCGTGGCCCCTAAAAGATGGAAAGGGCAACTTTGTTCCTTATTCCTCTCTCATCCCCCGCCCTGGTTGTCATGGGCACAGCCGTGAGTCCTACCTCACACTCTGGGATTCACTTTCACTTTCAGTAACGAGCTAGACTTCAAATCCTCTACTTCTCTTATTAATAAACTTTATTTTTTTAGAACACTTTTTAGATGTCCAGAAAAAATTGTGGAGATAGTACACAGGTTTCTTATAAATCCTAAACTCAATTTTCTTTATTACTGACATCTTATGTTAGTGTGGTATATTTGTTACAATTAATAAACCAATATTGATGCAGTATTTTTAACTAAAGTCCATACTTTATTAAAATTTCCTTAGTTTTCAACCTAATGTCTTTTTTCTGTTCCAGGATCCTATTTAGGACACCACATTACCTTTGATCATTATGTCTCCTTAGTCTCTCCATGGCTGTGACAGTTTCTCATTTTTCTTGTTTTGGATGACTTTTAACAATTTTGAGAAGTACTCGTCAGGTATTTTCTAGAATGTGTCCTAATTGGGATTTGTCTGTTTCTTATTTTTTCATGATATACATTAAGATCATGTGTTTTTGAAAGGAAGATCACAGATATAAAGTGCCATTCTCATCACATCATACCAAAGGTACGTGTAATCAGCATGACCCATCATTGGTGATATTGACCTTGATCATCTGGGTATGCCACATTTTTCTACTGTAAGTTTACTTTTCTTCTGCTCTTTTCATATTGTACTCTTTAAAAGTAAGTCATCATGTGCAACCCACATCTAAAGAGTGGGGGTTATGCTCCCTCTCCTTGAGAGAAGGATATATACATATGTTATTTGAATTTTTTCTGCATGGCATACTTGTCTATTCTTTCCCACATATTTATTCAATTACTTATTTATACCCATATAATGGATATATAGAGAAAGTCCTGGATATCTATTTTATATTTTTGGTCATAATCAGTACTGTGCTGTTTATTTTAATGCTCAAATTTTTTTTTCATTTTTAGCCAGTGGCTCTTCAGGTGGCTCTTGTATCACTTTGACATTTGTGGGAATTTTTTTTGCACTTCCTTACTTTCTGGAACTACAAGAATGTCCTCTTGATAACTTTTTATTGGTGCTAATTCAAATAGGTTTCTGTTGCTTGCATTCAACAAGCTGACTGGAACATAGGTTTATTTAGGTTTTTGGTTTCATGCCCTTCCTATGAACCTGTTTTCTTTAATCTACTCACATTCCACTCAGTGTGCGTGTGAGCATTTGTTCACTGTGTGAGCACTTGTGTGTGGTGTTTGTTAGGTAGGCTGACAGGAGAGAGAGAATTATGTTGAAATAGAGGAATAAAATCAAGAGTTAGGAAAGACTGGATTCTAGAACGCACAAGAGAAGAGTCAGCGAAGGACCAAGCTCTTTGCTCTACTTGTTTGTCAAAGGAGAATATAGATATTGTCGGAAAAATCATGACACATGTTTGCAACAGATGGCACTAGTTCATTTTTAGAAGTACTAGAGTCATTTGCATCTATGTTATTGCTGTGTCATGTGTCAAGAGCTGACAGCTCTTGCTTCATTCTAAAAAAAATTGAGTGATTTAGTTGAGTTTTGGAGATTATACAACAAGTTGGAGATGGAAGACCAAACTGTGCATTTTCGCCATATTTTACTGTTTTACTTCCATAAAGGGTAGAACGCGCATCAAGCTTGTGAAAAATTGCATTAAGTTTATGGTGACAATGCTCTACAAGAACGTCAGTGCCAATGATGGTTCATGAAATTTCGTGCTGGTGATTTTGATCTCAATGACACTCCTCGGTCAGAGAGGCCCACCGACATTGATGACGACAAAATACAGTCAAACCCATGTTACACAATACGAGAGATTGCAGAAACATTGAAATCCATCATTCCAGTATTCACGACCACCTGAAAAACCTGGGATATGTAAGCAAGCTCGATATTTGGATTCTGCATGAACTCAAAGAAGTTCATTTGACAGCGCATATAAACATCTGCAATATGCTCATTAAACATGAGGAAAACAATCCTTTTTTGAAGTGACTAATAATGGTGATGAGAAGTGGATTGTTTACAACAATGTGCTGTGCAAACGGTCTTGGTCCCGACATGATGATTCGCCTCAAATGACATCGAAAGCAGACATTCATCAGGGGAATGTTATGCTCTCAGTGTGGTGGGATTTTAAAGGTGTCGTGTTTTTCGAGCTCCTACCAAGAAACCAAACAATCAATCCAAATATGTACTTTTGGCAATTGAACAGTTGGAATGAATCCATCATCCAGAAACGTCCAGAGCTTGTTAATTGTAAAGGAGTTGTGTTCTATTGTGACAACGTGAGACTACACACAAGTTTGATCACCCGTCAAAAATTATTGGAGCTTGGATGGGATGTGTTGCCACACCCACCATGCTCGCCTGATCTTGCACCGTCAGTCTTCCACTTGTCTCGCTGTCTTCAAAACTCCTTGTGTGGTATAATGTTCAATTCAGATAAGGCTGTAAATCAATACCTTGTTCAGTTTTTCACAAATAAAGACAGGTCCGTCTATGAATGAGGAATTACGGAGCTCACTGGAAGGTGGCAAAAGGTTATCGAACAAAACGGGCAATATATCATTGATTGATCTGTGATCTTTATATAAATAAATGACCTTTGAAAAATATAGAAAAAATATGTCATGACTTTTCCGACAACCCAATATGTCTTAGTATACATTTTAAAGACTATTTAAACTTTATACTAATTATAACTTTAAAATTACCCACATTTATAATATTTTAACTTTTAAAATTAATAGCATGGAAAAACAAAATCATGATAAAATATGTCAAAATACCAATAATATGCTATCTTTTCATCAGAATGAGTGAAGTAGAAGCTATTTCAGAAGCATTGGCTCTACAGTGAGCCCAGAAGGACAGAATTCACATATAAGAATAATAATGGTTATTATGTGCTGGTTACTTCACTAAGGGCTTCACTGAACTATTAATGTTAATATATAGAACAGAGTGATGTCAACAAGATGGCAACATATTGTTCTGGACTGCAGTTCCCCTCACAAGAACAACTAGCAACTACCCAAAGACAAGACACCATCGAAATTCCCAGAATCCAGGGGTGGGGCTAAAGCACACCTCTGGACCATACAAACTAAGAAGGACCACATTAAAAGGGTAAGGAGAATAGTTTCACATTGGCCCTATTGCCCCACCCCAGGCCAGTATCCCAAGTTGGATATCGAGTTTCCCCAGTATTGCAGGACACTTCTCAGGAAGCCCACATGGGTCTTGCCACATGAGGATCAGTGGGGTATCTACAGGGCTCAACAACTGGGGATTAGATAGATATGAAGAAGAAGGCAAGGCTTACAGCAACCAGAGCTCAGATCTTGGCAGGCTACATTCCTGCTTGTAATTTTACCTAAGTAGATATTTCACCCAGTGGCTCTGCCCATCTTTAGAGCTGAGCTGAAGGCCCTGCACAGCTAGCTAGTGAGCCTGGCAGATAGTTCTGCCCAATGTGGGACCTAAGCCAACAGGCTACACCATCCATGGAGCCCGTTTGATGGCCCATCTAGGCAAGGAAGCCGGTTCAAAGCCTCACCCAATGACTGAGCATAACCTCTAGCTCTGTCCCACTAACAAGCAGCATGGCCACAGATGCCTGGCAGCCAGTAAGCACGTCTTATAGCCTGTTTGAGCAGGTGAGCAAGATTGCAGTTCTGCTCAACTGTTAAGCATAACCTCCATTCCCATCCCACCAAGAAGCCTATCCAGATAACCTGGGCCCATCCTACAAGCTTGCTCATGTAGAGAGCCACGCCAGCAGCCCTGCCCAACTAACTGATGAGCCCAGCCTCTGGCCCTGCATAACAAGGGATCCTAAAGAGAGACACTGGACAGCATCAGAGTCCAGCCTACAATACTACACAATCACAGAACCTAGCCTACAAGCTGCCTAGCAGTAGAGTCTACCCTATAGCCCTGCCCAATTGCAGAACACAGTCCAAGGCCCCACACAAACAGGGAGCCCAGACAGTTACTCCACCCAATTGCAGAGTGCAACTGGAGGCCCTACCCAAAGAGAGAGCCCAACAAGTAACTTTATCCATCAGCAGAATGCAGCCAATGGCCTACCTAATCTTGAAGTCCAGACTGTAGTAAAGCTATTAGGTACAAAAAAGAAGTAAGAGGCATCAGATTATTGGAAAGAAAGAAGTAAAATAATTTTTGCTTGCAGATGACTTGATCTTATATGTATAGAAAACCCTAAAGACTCCAACAACAACAAAAAATAATTGAGTCTAATAAACAAATTCAGTCAATTTGCAAGACAAAAAATCAACATATAAAAATCACTTGTGTTTTCATATACTAACAACCGACTATCTGAAAAAGAAATAAAGAAAATAATCCCATTTACAATAGCATCAAAAACAATATAATACTTAGGAATAGATTTAGCCAAGACAGTGAAAAATCTCTACTCTCTAAAACATTGATGAAAGAAATTGAAGAAGACACAAATAAGTGGAAAAGATATCAGTGTTCATGGATTGGAAGTATTAATATTGTTAATATGCCTTAACAATCCAAAGCCCATCTAGAGATTCTATGCAATCCCTATCAAATTTCCAATGTCATATTTAACAGAAATAGAAAAAAACAATCCTAAAATTTGTATGGAAATACAAAAGACCTCAAATAGTCAAAACATCCTGAGAAAAAAGAACAAAACTGGAGGCATCACACTTCATGATTTCAAACCATACTACAAAGCTCTAGTTATCAAAACAGGATAGTACTGTCATAAAAATAGACACAAAGATGATAGGAACAGAACTGAGAACCCAGAAATAAACTCACATGTATACAGTCAACTAATATTTGACAAGAGAACCAAGAATGCTTAATGGGGAAGAATAGTCTCTTCAATAAATGGTATTGGGAAAACTGGATAATCATACTCAGGAGAATGAAATTAGATCCTAATTTTACACTACTTACAAAAATCAACTCAGAATAGATTAAGGATTTAAACATAAGAACTGAAACCATAAAACTCCTAGAAAAAAAACAGGGGAAAAGCTCTTTGACATTGGTCTCTATACTCTGACCTTGATAGGAGAACATCCCATATATACTACCATAGAGTTGGTGGCTAAACTAGTTGAAAATGCAGGGAGTTATCTGTATCCCTGGGATTTAATCCAAGAATACATTAACAAAATCTTGTAAAAATAATCATGTACAAATTTAGAGATCATGACAAGAAGTATTCAGTCTTTGATCTTAAATTTTGGTCTTTTTACAAATGCAATTGAGAGAAATCCTCTGGAAGAAATAAAAGCCCAGAATTTGTACCATTAAACCTTCTACGTAGAGTGACATGTAAATTCATTAGGGGGAAAAAAACCTGTGTCTTACATTCATTTCATTCCTTGTACCAAGGACAGGGATTGACAAAGAGTAAGTGCTCATTAAATATGAGTTGAATGAGTGAAAGCTCAAATCTGGCTAATTATTTTCTCTCTTTTTTTCAGAAATTTTTTTTTTATTTCCTAGTTAATATTGTTCAGTTCCTTTTTAAAATTTACTTTATTTGGAGTCAGCAAGGCAATAATTGAGGGAAGTTGACCTTTAATCTGTTTTTGCTCAATACTCCATAACAGAAAAAAAATCAGCCAAAGAACTGAATAAAGTTGGGAAATACTTGCTAGGTCACTATTACGTATACTATATTGAAACAATCAAAATGGCGACAGCCCTTCTCTTACCTGTATAACTTGCTGCCCCTCTCAGAATCTCCAACTCTTACAGTTCTCATCTGGCTTCAGAGTCCCATTTGTCTCTCACCTAAGGTCTAAGTCCTTGTAAGATTCTTGCTTTTATTCTGGCTTTTACAAGAACACATCAAAACCATCAAATAATATGGTATCAGAGGTCACCTGCTTCTAAGATATTGAATGCACTGCTGAGCTGGGGAACAGTAGACATTTGAAAAATCCTCTGCTGGTGTCATTTATTAGCAACATAAATGATTAGTTATCAAACAAGTAGAAAAAGTAAAGAGAAAACTAAGCTTCTTTGTGTGATTTTGGGAATGGTCAGAGAAAACAATGTGTTGATTCTATTGCTCCAGTTAACTTTATTTTTTATTTTTTTATTTTTTATCAACCCCCTTTCTCATTTCCTTTTTTTTTTTCTTCAAAGATGGTCCAGTACAAATCTATAAAGGAAGCAATACTGTACTCTTGTGCAATGCCACCACTTCCTTCATTGTTTCTTTTTTCCTGACTCTGTCGCTCAGAGCCAAGTTTCCATTGTAGAAGGGGCTTAATAACAACTGGAATCTCAGAAAATTAGTATCTCCAGCTTGTTAGCTGATTCAACAGCGAAATCTATGCAGAAACAACATTTGTGTTAATCACATAGAGATTTACATTTTCTTTTATAAGCATAGATGCCTAATTTGTGTTTTGATATGTTTAAATCTTAGAAAAGATAAACGTTGGCCACACTTACTTGTTTTAGATGGCTTCCCTCCCCCTCCCCCGCCCTCTGCCCCCAGTCTCTGACTCTGAGATTTAGAATAACTCATGGATCTTTCCATGATGCTCTTTGTTTGTTTGTTTTTCTTCTCCACCCTATCTCAGTACCATTAGCCCTGCCCAATAAAATTTTCTGTGATGATGAAAATATTCTGTCTGTGCTGTCCAATATGGTAGCTACTAGCTACATGTCGTTATTGAGAACTTGAAATGCGACTAGTGTGACTGAAAAGTTGAAGGTTTAATTTTATTTAATCTTAATTAAACTTTATAGATATGTGTAGCTAATATTGGACAGTGAAGCAGAATGATTTCCTCTAGTACCATGACTTTGAAAACCATCTTCATGCTGACTTTACACCCAAATTTCATCCAAATATTACCACTTCTTATCATTTGGTTACCCTAGTCCAAGCAACTATAGGTGCTTTTGGCACAGCACCCTAACTAGTCTTCCTTTTGTGTCACCTTGCCCCTCTAACAATATATTCCCCACATAGTTGCCAGAGGGATCACTTAAAACATGGTCATAGAAATCATATTATTACCATTCTCAAAACCTTATGTTGGGTTTATATTGCTACTGTAAGAATTATCAGGGACATAGTGCCTTAAAACAACACAAATTCATTATCTTACATTTCTGTAAGTCAGAAATCAAACACGGATCTACTAAGCTACAGTCTAGGTGATGATAGGGCTGCATTACTCTTTGGAGTCTCTAGGAAAAAAATCCATTATCTTGTCTTTTCTAGCTTCTAGAGGCCACCCACTTTTCTAGACTTGTGACACCCTTCTTCCAGCTTCAAAGCCAGCAACATAGCATCATTTTGACCCAGCTCTCTCATCATATCTCTTTAACCGACCATAAGCAAATACATTCTTTGATTTTAAGATCTTATGTAACTGGAATAGGCCCATCCAGATAATCCAAAACAATCACTCTATTTCAAGACCCTTAGGTTAATCATATCTGCAAAGTTCCTTTTTCCATTAAAGGTACCATAATCACAGGTTCTAGGGATTTGGATGTGAACATCTTGGGTGCCATTAATTTGATTGTTTTAGCCCACTGATCACTTCTACAATCTAAACGCATTTCATGATCTGATCCTTTTCTACCTCTTTTAACTCTTTTTCTACCATGCTACCCTGCCATTACTCCAGTATTGCTGCTTCACAATACTCTAATACTTAATATTTCCTTCTCAGAGCCTTTCCCTTAGCTTTGTCTTTCTCAAACATTCCCCTGAACACTTCCATGTCTTAATAGGGATCTAATCAAATGTCTCTTCCTTGAAGACACAGTCTCTAATCATCTTGACTAAAAACCACAAACACATTAAAATCTACCCTCTTCACCCAGATCAACCTCTATAGACTTAGCTTTTATTAGTTTTCTTCATAGAATGTATTCTTTTCTGGAATTAAATTAAATAGAATTTTTTTGTACTTATATATTATTTTTCACCCCTAATAAGAAGTACACTGAAAACAGGAACCCTACTTCTAGCTCATTGTTGAATTCCTAGTACCTAGAACAGTGTAGATTTTCAGTAAATATTTGTTGAATGAATACACAATTGAATAGTGTTGATATATAATGTTTTTATAATAATGAAAGTCGATTGGGTAATTCTGACCATATCCAACAAATGTTAACAAAGACTTAATGATTTTGTGTAAAAGGATATGTTCACCAATGGATAACCTATATCCATTTTGACCATTATCAAACATAATTCTTAAGCTAGGTTAACTCTATTGATATAATTTAGAAAGAAAATACTATAACCTAATGGTTGTCCTTGAAGGCAAAAACTAAATTTGCTTACTGAACCATGCAAATATAAGTACACAAAATTATATTTTATGAGAACAAAATAATTCTAGTGAAAGCAAATGGAGCAAACGCTTGCATAACATATAAAACCTAAATGTATCCTTATTTTCGAGAGTAGATTTAACATTCATTTCACTAATTAAAACTATATAGTAGATCAATGCAGATATCCTCAAATTCTCATTAGTACCTGTACATGCAGTTAACACACTAATTGTTACCATGACAATTTACAAAACCTATAACTAGCAGGCAAATCCTGGCTTCTCTCTATTAAATATTTGTGAAGCATAATAAAATGTTTTCATACCTGAATTTACGGGTCTACCATATAGTCCATATTATGGATTATACACTATAAATTCAAAACAATTAAAACTAAAATTAAGCATGGAATAGTTATCTGTTACTGGGCATTGAAGCATTTAAAACAGCCTTTAAAAGATTGTACTTGGTAGTCTTGAATAGAACTATTTTAGTAAAGCTTCCTTTGACCAATTTGAAAACTGCTGATCAGAGCTACTCGTTTTCTTCAAGGATTAGAAAGTCAGTTATGAATCCTGTATCAGATTCATGCAATTTATTCCATATGTAATGAGAAGGATGAATAGGTACAGAGGGAAAAGCCAGAAGAAATTTGCAGTGAGGGATCCTGGTGCTCTTTTCTGAAATGGAAATAGGAACAATGATTGTCTCATAAAAACCCCAAAGGGCAGCAGCCAATTGAGAAATAAAAAATGAAGCATTGTCATTGCTATCTCCCACCTGTGCATCTTCCTGTGTTTATTCATCACTTTATCTTAAAGTTCAGGTTGGCAACGTGAACTTTCTAACATTATGGTCACCAGCTTGAGGGACCTCACATAGTGTTCTATTTGCTTGTGACAGACCTGGTTTATGCTGGTTGTCCCAGTGAAATGATTTAATCCCACTCTTTTTAACTCTAAAAAATATCTTGATTTGGATGATAAGTTATATACTGACCCTAACACTTGCCCATGTGTATTATAAAAGAATACCAATTAACAAATGTTACTGAGAAAAAAGACTTATAAATAATGGTCAATATAAAGATATAACAATACAGCTTATATTTTTCCATGGAATTATAATCAATTTATCAATTGGCTTGAGATGTTGATGGCTTTTGCAAACAGGACAATTGAGTTCTGGATTTACTTTCTTAGAGAAACGTTGTGGTAAATTTTCATGTGCCATGTCAGTGTGTGTTGTATGCATAAACACACGCAGACACACACGCACTTGGAAATGTAATTACAGAAGGAAGGTTGTTTATACATGCCTGTGCTTATCTAGAGAGCTGGTAAGATGAGCCAGCCTCTAGAGTGCCATCTGCATGATGAACCAAGAAAAGTTTATGAGGCTAATAAAAATGTAAAACATAATAAAAATGTGAAGACTCATTAACTTTGTCAAAGGAAAATGGGTCCACTCAGTGTGATTATGTGTTAGTGTAAGTGTGAATGTATGTGTCTTCCTACACATCTGACTCTAGTGTGTAAAACGCTGAAGAGTGACCAGGTAATTATAATTTAACAAATTCTAAGAATCATTATACATAAGCTTTTCCACAGTTTTATATTTATTCACCTTAACTTCTCTGTTATAATGTATCCTCCCTCCCTCCGTCCTTCCCTCCCTCTCTCTCTTTCTTTTTCCTTCCCTTTCTTCCTTTCTTCCTTCCTCTCTGCCTATACCTATTTGATATGTGTATAAATACAAAAAAGTATAAGCTTGACAGTTGATTAAACTTTCCAGCTTGTTCCCACCAAGAAATCATACCCACAAACAAAAAATACAAAGAACTTATCACATATACCTAAAACTTTTAAATTTATTCCATAGACACTAATGATAACTTTGCATTTTAGCTTGTCAGTAACTTGTGTGTGCATGTGTATAAGATTTCCACATATTTCAATCTAGTTTCAAAAATAAGGCATAAGGTCCTTTTGATCAAGGATCAAGTTTCATACATGCTAGCAAAAACAGTGATTGGTAAATATTTGTTGATCTAGTTTCATTAGTGTTGGTACACTATAAGGACCTATGAATCAAACTGGATTTGGGCTTTAGTTTCAATTATGCTCCTTGGAAAAGTCAATCTCTTTGGGTCTTCTTTGTATACATGATACTGCATAATCTAACAGTGAAAGAAAGCGAGCAGACAGACTTGGAAAGAAATTTATAAGATAGCTTAAAAGCCTTGCCTTCTTTTTGCTTTCAGTCTCACTGCATGAAGGGCGCTATGCCCCAAAGCAGAGCCAGCAGGCCCATTCTGCCCATAGCTAATATGGCTGCTCCAAGTGCTTCAATGTCATCTTATGAGCAGATTGTGAATGAGGGCTACAGTACTATAGCAGCCTTGCTCGAAGGGATAATAGACTTCTTCCTCTCTAATACAGGAAAGAAAGGATTCCATTCACCCCCAAATTGCCATTTAAACTATATTGGTCCAGAAGCTCAAGTCTTACAGAATAGAACCAAAGGTTTAAAACAACTTGCAAAACAAGTGTAGTAAAACCATAAAGTAAGGCTGGATCAGAAGAATACGCTGACCAACATAGAATAAAAGCACTGAGACAAACTACAAAGCCCTGTATCCATAGATCAATTTATGGAACCAATGCTTCTTTCAGTGTGAGGAGGACAGCATGACATTATAGTCACATAGGGAAACAAACCACAAGATAAAACGACATAGTGCTGGCCATACCTCCCCTGCCTTTGGTTGCCATTTCCTGTTTCAGTTTTCATTAGCTATGATGGTTCTGTCTTCTGTGGAACACATTTTCAATTTGAATGCTCATACTTATAGAGATATTAGCTCTTCTATAATAGATGATTGTTGGTATCATGGAATTATAATTGGAGCCATGTGGACAGCCCTCATTTAAGGAATGTATAAGCTCAGCACACCCATATTGGCTGACTAGATCAAGTGGGAGAAATTGTTTATTTAATTTAGAGGATGGAGGCTCTTGTTGGTAATGTTAATGTGTATCTACCTGCAGGCTACAAATAGAAGTGGATGCCCAGGATGAAAGTTACTAGAAAGTCTTAGAAAGCCATGGATCAGAGCTAGACATTATTTAGGATCTGACTAAGTGTGGTATCAAGACATCAGTCAATAACAACAATATTAGGGTTTCTAGGGCTTTTTAGAGCTTAATAAGTATTTTCACACACATTGTCTTATGTAATCCAGGGCTTGTTATTATCCCCATTTTACTGATGAAGAAGCAAGTTCAGATGGGATTAATGAATTGCCAGTGGTCTTAACTCTGCTACTAACTGGTAATCAAGCAAGTAACCTAACCTGCCAATGTCTCAGGCTTTTTAGAGGTAAAATGGGGATAATAATAATAATAATATTTAGCTCATACTGATGCTGTGAGAAATAAATGAGTTAGTGCATGTAAAGCGCTAAGTATAATTGTGTAATTCAGTAAACTTCAATATATATTAGCGAAAGACTGTGCTGACTGTATGAGAAAAATGAGGATTTAAGTGTGGGTCTTCTAACATCAAGTCCAGCGAGAGCCCCACCACGGTGTAGCTGTACTTTGAGTAGAAGGGTCTGAAATTGAACCAGAAGCCCTAGACTCTACAAGTGTGTTTATTTGTGTGTGTGTCTGCAGGAAAAAGAGGTAGGCAAGAGAAGTTCAAGTTCAAGGTCTAAGCAATAAGGACAAGATTATTACTACTGGAGATGACTTGAGAGAGAGGATTTTCTATTTAGTCAACCTCTTCTCTGGGAGTTTAATCTGCTGCCTTTTAAAGCCAGGACTATTTCCCAGGAACAACTAGACTGAAATCTGTAGGCAGAGATCAGAGGTGGGCAACTGGGCTGTTCATGACATCGTGACAACTAGTTTGGATGTCACATAAACTTGAAGAATGGAAAACCCACCGTTTTCTCCTTATTCTTAATAGCAGTGAATATTAAAAACTGCCTTTAGATTGTTTCTTAGAAAATTTTGTGGTATGTACAAAACAAAGGTTGGGAACCATATGTGAAGTTCATAGTGTAATTGGAAAATTTTTAGAAAGAAATCCATATACTCTCTACTTATTAATCTCATAAATCCTGGCATATGTAACCCTCATAATCTTTTGTCTCTAATATGGGATATAAGAGTTTGGATAAAAGAAGAAACTATTTCATAACTTCAACT
>NW_017731575.1:1495646-1496882 GCF_001890085.2 Hipposideros armiger
TATTCCCCCTTGCTTCGAACACACTTATCCCCTCATTCTTGCCACTTTCTGAAGCAGGTCTGGAAGTCCTCTTTCCTGAGTAGACACTCATGTGCGCTGTTGTGGCTGCCTGAATGTCCTGAATCATTTTGACTTTAGGGAAGAGCCAGAAGTTGCATGTGCCAGATTTGGTGAATAAGGCGGATGTTTTTATTTGACAGAAATTTCCATCCCAGAAGCAATGTGTGACACGAAGCATTGTCATGATGGAGGATGAAACCCTTTGCCCATTTCTCAGGCCATTTTCTATGAGTACAAGTAACATCAAGGTGATGTTAATGGTGTTTTCTGACCTTGATGGAATTGTGTGAGCTGAGCTCGTACCCAGGAACACTATGGTGAACTCTGAATATTATAAGAGCTTATTAGAGTGTTTAAGAAATGATGTGTGCATATATAATGTGTTTGAGTTTGTGTGTGTGTGTGTGTGTGTGTGTGTGTGTGTGTGTGTGTGTGTGTGTGTGTGGAGACAGAAAAAGGAAGAGAAGAAGAAGGGATGGGGGAAAAATAAAATTTTTTTACTGTTACTGAAGGTAAAGTCAGAACACAGATGTGTTGCTTTTTAGTGGAAAAATGTGGTATGCTGATAGCAGAACAGGAATTAGAGTAGGATTAAGTCAGAATCAATCTAATGGTTACTTGATTACCTCTGATACCCTTCTAAGCTCCTGGATATCATATTTTCTGTGTGGGAATGCTATACACAACTTGATCAACCAAGAAACTTTTGGTCTTAGATAAATTACTTTAGTTCTGTGTCATTTATTTCACCAATTTGACGTCTCATATAATAGCTGCATCACAAAAGTAGAGTTGGGAGTTGTTTCTTTTTCAGAGGTGTGAAGATTTATGGTGCCCTGTGCATGGAAAATGCATTATCCCCATTGCATACATAGAGCAATTAGCACATGGCATTTTTGTTAGTTTTTACCTATTTCCCCTGACTACGCTGTGAGCTCTTGGAAAGTAATAATGGCCTTATTTATCTTTATAATTCAAACAATAAGCCCAATGCCTGACTCATAGAAGGTGCTCAATAAATGATGACTGAATTCAAAGAAGTTTAGATTTTATCAAAAGGGTTTATGATAGCCCAAGAGCAAATTTTATTCTACAAATTATTTAGTGTAGTAAATTCAAAAGCAAAATTTTAATGCAGAACTAGCAAACTAATAACACATATTTTTTAAGTAAAAT
>NW_017731575.1:1498097-1498944 GCF_001890085.2 Hipposideros armiger
ATAAAGCTTACATTTGGTTGAAATAGTTCTAAAAGTTCTACTGAGAAAAAAAAAGACACATGGAATATTCTGGTAATTTCTAGAATGAGCAAATACGCCAATGATAGCTAGGTATATATTGTAAATAGTTAGAGAGAGAGAGCATAGTAAATATAGTTTGATTGTGAAATGAAAATGAAATAAGATGAAGTTTCCTGAAGGGATACATAACTGCCAGTAAAAACAGTACTTAAAATTCTACCGGTTAATAATTTTATAGACACCTAAAGTGCCTAATATCTTTGTTTTGTTTTTTTGTTTTATGTTTTTTTGTTGTTGTTGTTAATGCATGGACCTTTTACATAGTGAATTTTCTTGATTTTTTCTATGGTATGTGAAATCCAGCAGTCTTCAATGATAAAATTATGAACAAATAAGGTTACTGAAGGTCATTTCAATCACTGTTGTACATGATATGCCTGTATGCTCTTGACCTTTTAGTAAACTAATGGTTGAGCATCACAATCCTGAGGTCATTAACTGTGATGGATCTATGAAATGAAATGAAATTGAGAGAAAGAAAACTAAAAGCTGCCAGTAACTACAGGGTGCTCCAATTGTAAAGTTACTAGATAATTAAGGAGTAAAATCTCACAGGATCATTTATACAGTGTGATCAAAACATACAGTGAATGTTTAAATTTTTTAAAAAAATTATCATAGTAAAAAACACATTGCCATTAATCCCCCTCAAAATATTCCCCCTTGCTTCGAACACACTTATCCCCTCATTCTTGCCACTTTCTGAAGCAGGTCTGGAAGTCCTCTTTCCTGAGTAGACACTCATGTGCGCTGTTGTGGCTGCCTG
>NW_017731575.1:1500114-1504591 GCF_001890085.2 Hipposideros armiger
TAATGTGGACCAGAGAATAATTCAAATAAGGCAAACTTAGAGATAAAGAAGGGTGCCATTTGAACTGGCAACAAAGTTCTTGGTCTCATTATCATTTGAACCATGGGATACACTACATATTGGATTTACTTCCACCTCTCTCAATTTCTTTTTTTTTTTAATTAAAATTTACTGAGGTGTCACCCACAATGAGATATCACCTCTCTCAATTTCTTTCCTCCAGCTTCCCTCCCCTAGGAACGAAGTCCAGAGAGAAAAGCTGAAGTGTTATGCACAGAACAAAGGTGTATTTAAATACTGCTCTGGAGAAGCACAGCTTGCCTTGTCCTCCACCAGGCGAAAAAGGCTGAACTTTAAATCAAGCTCTGGGTGGTGGTAGACAGGCTGGCTGTATGGAATGCCCCAAAGGGTGAAAGATCAATTCAGCTTTCTGAGTTATGTCAGGAGTGGCTGTCTTTAAGACACTGACAGGGCTATGGGTGACAGTTTGAAGAAATTTTACTGCTTTGATAAGGTTAAAGAGGGCAACCAACCACGAATTAGAAAACAAAACACAAAGCTGCTTAGAAGCTTGATTGCATGCTAGAAACTGACTTGTCAACTGGCAACATTACCAAACCCTACTACCTCCTTTTCATTAAAAAGAAAAAGAGAGAGAGAGACAAGAAGAAATGAAAGCAAAGAAAAGGGGGAAAAAGCAAAGCCTCTCATAAAAACTAGCCCACTGATTTAGAACATTTATCAGTTATTGCAAAAAAAATAATAATAAAAATTGGCTACTGCCAGTCAAAGGCACACAATGTCTATTATTTCTCTAACCCCTTTGAAAAGGTAATAGTACTAATTAAAAATAGCACAATTAACAATCTATGGGAGGAATGATGACCTTTATGGATTTGCTGGGGAAAATATCAAAGTTCCTAAAAATAAACGATTACTATTTATGTCTATACAATGTAAAAAAAAAGTGCAATAAAATTTAGAGATATATACCTAAATATGACCTATACTCTCATATTTTAAAACAAGCAATAAGTGTTAGATTTATGATCATGGCTGCTTAGCTTTAGTTGTAAGTAACTTAATTTAGTAATATGACACAGAACATAGTTTATTGAAGAGGTTATCAAAATATTCTCCAGGAACCTACAATAGCTTTTGCATGAAATAGCAAAATATCCAGTTGAATATATTTATTCACTTTTTTTTTAAAGAAAGGAAATTACATTTATGCCACTCCCAGGATCTAAATATCTATTTTGTAAAGAGGTAATAGCTGGTAGAGTTCATCACAAAGCGTAATCTTCTAATTTTTGCATTTAATATTAATGAATGAAGGAAGAGTACCAATCAGTTATTTTGTTGCATGACTTTGAATTTGAGTTTGATGTTTTCTCATGTTGAAATGAGTTTGTGCATTTTTGTCAAGAATACCATAGAAATGATAGATACTTCCCAGTGCAAGGGTTCATGATGTTGATATGTCTTATTACTGGTGATGTTAACTTTAATCACTTGGATTATGGTGCTGTCTCCCAGAGTTTTTCACTGTAAAGTCAATATTTTTATACTATACGAATTGGTTTGTCCTCAAATGTCTATTCACTAATTTTAGTATCCATGGTGGATCTTGTCTGTGGTGTTTGTCTAATAACAATTTTCTGTTTCTTTTCTATACTTATTAATTAGAATGCTATTGTAAGGAAGACTGATCTCCTCTCCCCTACATATTTATTGATTCTATTATTTATTTATAGATGCATGAGCTTTTGTTTGTTTGCATTGTTGATAGGAGAAGTTGTTGTGAACTTCTCTATTTTATAATTTTCTTTTATCTTGCAGAACTTTAAAAATTTCCCCCTTTTTCCCCCCCCCCACCCTAGCATTTATCATCAGATTTCCAAAAGATACTTCTTCCCTTCTTTTTGTCTCCTTTCTCCCCAGAAGCTACGCTTTTGGAAGACTATCTTTTTATATTGTACCTGTGCTTTTAAAATTATACTCAACCCTTAAATCTGCTTTAATCGCACACCTTGACCTTTATAGACCCTAGGTTCCTTTAAATCATGTTAACTTTGAGATCGCTTTCTTGTAGTGAGTGCCCTGATCTACTTGGCTATCTTTTTTCATAATTCAGATTTTGTGTGGATTTAATGTTACTGATGGCTATGCCAACTCTCACATTTTGCTACGGATCCTGTTCTATTTTCTTGAGAGTTTTGTCTGTTGGCTTCGGCTTACTGCAAAGTTTTGTGGCTGGGCAAGAGTGGACAGACATGTGAGAGATTAGAATTCTGGCTCTTGTTAATTTTTCTCCTTCTACTCAGTTATTTTGAAGTTTCAGTATTCTCTGTTTTCAAGTCATGTGAACAGTTGTGTTTTATATAGGAGTATTGTACTTGTGAAGCTATTTGGTGTTGTTTTGGGAGGAGATTTGGGGAAGTTGACTAATATATGACCTTTATCTTTCTTTAGCCACCTGGATGACCTCTGGGTATATTTTCAAAATATACCCAATAGGATTTTCTAGTAGATTATATGTTTGGTATGAGAGAATGAAAGGGTTCAAGGGTGATTCTGAGGCTTTTAGTCTAAACAACTAGAAAGATGGACATGCCACCAAATTATATGGAGATGCCTTTAAGTGAGAAAGTTTTGGAGGGTAGATAATTGTCATTCTAGACCATATAGTCATAGTTTTTATTCAGAACAAAAGCAAAACCTAGATTTTATGGATATTTTTGTCAGTTTTATGATACAGTAAATAAATTTCAAGGCACTTTTTGGTTTTCCTTTTTATTTATGTATATTGGATTAACTATAATTTTTATTTTAACTTCTGTTGGCATTTTTTCCATTCAGGGTTATCCAATTTTTCATCTTCAAGATTCCTTGGTCTCCCACATCACCACTTCCACTCCTTCTCAGAGAGACTTTTTCTCAAACGTATAGGAGGTAATCAAAGGTCTGTCATCTTTAGTTAAGTATGCTGTGATAACAAACAACTCTAAAATCTCAGTGCCTTAAATCAACAAAATATATTCTCACTCAAGACTATGATGTGTTGACTGAAGTTTGCTCCAGGTCTTCTTTGATCCAGAATCTCCACTGATGGAGTAGTGCTGATCTCATGGAAGGAGGAAAAGGTGTTGTTGAGTGATGCTACTGTTCAGAAGTGACACACATAGCTTCTGCTCATATTTCATTGGCTTAAGCAAGTCATATGGATGGGGCTGACACTGGTGAAGAAAACAAATTTAATTCTCCAGCAAGAAGTGTCCAAAGTGGAAGCAAAGGTGAATGAGCATCAGATGTAGGTGGACAGAAATCCAAATCCACTCTGCCACACTGTTTCTTTTGCTTATGCCCTCTCTGAAAGGACTCTGTTCTAGCATTGTTGATATTACTGCCAATGTTAGTTTTGTCATAGGACAAAACATGTAGCTTTCAGGCTACAACTCCAGGTTTGCTAGATTAACTAATTTTCTTCTTCAATAAAGTCCTGGATAAGATGAATATTTTTGTGACAGGGTTCCGGCCATGTGGCATGACTACATCTTCAAGTTGATTTGTCTCATTCATATCTCTTCATCTTGGGGGTAGGTGATCAGCTATTTTTCATGGCATATTCTAGCCTTGAAAAACCTTGGTTCAATCTTCTACCAATGTCTATGCAGTTAGTTACACGGTGATCCTTTGAAACACAAAGTTTAGAGCACTAAAGGGGTATACTCATAGAAATGGGCATATTTACTTGCAAATATACTTTAGGTTACTCTCCAATTTTATTCTTAAATTTGATCTAGTATACTAGTAGAGAAGTATCACCTTGGACAAGGTGGACTTAAATTAAGACAATACTATTAAAATTTAAGTTTAAAGAAGTCTTATTTCTTTGTCTTCAAGACAGTTTTGGTAACACATAATTTTAAAAATGCGTTATTTCAAAACATGTCACATCTGCCGTTGGGAAACATTATAGGCATTTGATTGGTGACATAGTATAGCTTTCTATTTCTATATATTTTCCCTGATGGCAATATTAAAATTAGTCTGTATTCCATTCATTCATCCAAAAATATTTACTGATACATAATTACGTGCCAGGGTTCTGTGCAATTTATAAGAGAATCTTTGATTTTCCTGAATTATCTAGTGGTAAGATAAGTATTAAATATTAAACTAATAATTTTACAAATAATGAATTACAATTATAAAGAAGACACTTTTGCACTGCTAGTTGAGTGCATAAAAGGAAAATTTGATGGTACACAGATTGCTTATAAAATACTATAAACCAGAAGCTTACAAAATAAAATAGAAAAGATAAAAGAAATTTAAAAGTTGCTACAAACATTCAATGATACACAGAATTTGGAAACATTTGTTAAATTACATAAATAGATATATTATAAAGCTGGCACATCATAGGCACTAATGTGTTATATCAAAGGTGGGGTGCCAAACTAGTACCTAA
>NW_017731575.1:1509096-1510141 GCF_001890085.2 Hipposideros armiger
GATTAGTTTTTACTTTTAATGCAAAAAAAGCCCTTAATTTCAAAGCCCTTAAGCATACAAAGAAGCATGTTATCTTGAATTTGGGATTAAAACATATCATTGAAAATGATATGTCCTGTGAGTAATAGAAACTCTAGTGTAGTGAGTTAAAGCAGCAAGAAAAGGTCTAAGGCAGCTCTATTATCATATTATCATAAGAACCTAGTTTATTACTCCATCATCCTAGCTTTTAACATCCATCTTCACCTCGTGGCCCAAGAGAGCTGCTGGATATCTAGCCATATTTTCTAGATATCATTCTGAAATAAGGAGGGTAGGTGGAATGGGGCAATGTTGCAATCTCCCTTTCCTGTGAGGAACAGTTTTGAAAGTCTGCTTTTATACCATTCACCAAAACTTACATGGGCCACATGGTTTTTAGCTAAGCTTACTGAAGAGAGCAAAGTGGGGAAATAGGGGACTTTGTCACTGTTATAATAATTTAAACTGTGGACTTAGCATAGTAAAGGAAACCAAAAAACTATAGATATCCCTAGGAACTTATTATGTACCAGGCATTCAACAAAGCGCTTTACATACTTTTTTTGCTTTTTTTTTTTCATTTAGTGTTTAAAAGAACCATGTGCAAATGAGAAACTAGTCAAGGTCATATGACAGTGGTAATACCACATCTGAACTCAGACTGTTCCACACTTTATTGCTTTGCTAAAGTAATAATAGAATAGAGAGCATATATAATAATTTAATATGATAAGGTTGTCATCTAATTCACTAGGGAAAAAAAGAGTATGGAATTTATGATACAAGGGTAATTGGTTTATTGTTTAGGAAAAAGCCAAGATAGCTCCTCAACTCACACCATACAATCGAATAGATCAGATATATTTATATATTTTATACTTCTGGTTTTTAAAACTCATATAAAATTAATCTGATCTATTCGACTCAGCAAGGAACTTCTTCTGATCATATGTGTGAAGAATAAAATGCAAATGAAAAATTGATTTGACTTTAAAATCAGTGTCCAAAAAAGTAAGAAAAAAAC
>NW_017731575.1:1515196-1516595 GCF_001890085.2 Hipposideros armiger
TATAGGTACAGGAAACAAATCAGGCATTGTCAGGAGGTGGGAGTAAAGGGCTATAAAAGTTCATGCGGGAACTCTGAGATAATTAAAATATTTCATATCTTGATGGTGGTTATGATTACTTGATTACATACACAAGAACTGTACACCTAAACAGGAGTTACTTTTACTGTATGCCAATTATAGCTCAATAAAACTGACTTACAAACTATATCAAGACACAGAATCAGTGACTATGGAAGCATTCAGATTGTCATAGTCTCCTAGGACCTCAGTAGCACGTGAATTTCTTCTGGTAATTATTTCATGCCCTTTCAATAATGTCTCCCACCTCCCATTGCTAAAAGTATTTGGGATAGTGCGCTATGAAGTAAGGAGAGGGTTAGTGAGTTTTAGATCTCCAGCATCTGAAAGGGATCTTTTGATCTCCTTCACCAAGAGGTCAAGGAGTTTGAGTCTAATTTCTTTTTTATTTGGTGACCAGCACCCTGTTGGAGAAATGTAGCTTATGTTAAATGAAATTGAGAAAAATCTTTTGAATTGCTAAATTTTGCACAATCATTTATCTTTGTGTACTTAACAATCCTGGATCTGACTGAGTCTTAATTGGAAATCTGCAGCTCCAATGTGGTGTGGTTTACTTTCAGAAAGCCTAGGTGTTCTCAACCTTGAGTGTTGGTCTTTATTAAACATATGAGGGAACTTCTAATGTGCAGATGCCTGGGTTCCACTGTCTGGGATTTCAATTTATAAAATTGGTGTGGAAATTTTCTAGTTTCTCCAGGTCCCTCCCCACGTAAATCTAATGTAGATCTTCCCAGGCCACACTTGGAAAGAAAATGGCTTGAAGCTGTCAGTAAAATCATGAAAGAGGTAAAAATTAAGTTGTAAATGGTAATTGCATTAAGATTGCCTTAAGGAGATAAAAAGATGAAGAAATTTGGAATTTAAAACAAAGCCTATTTTAAAAAATCTTAGCATTTCATAAGTGCCAATTATTCTTGTTCTCATTTTCAGTTTAAGTGTATCCATTAGTAGAAGAAAGATTAAGTCAAACACGTAGTCCAAGAATTCTTTGCAAAGACATGAAAATCAGCAATAGTAGTCATTTTTAATAATATGGCAAAGGACCTTAATATTAAACATAATTTTGGTAAAATTTTGTTATAAGCAGGAAGTAGGTGGAAAATTAGTTCATGAATGACTCTCTAAATTTACTTCTTAGAATTCTATATTTCAAGTATTCATGCTGGTAGTCATATTTGTAAAATCCAACTGAAATATAGAAAATTTATTCTTTTCTTCATATATCCTTTACATCCATCTTTACGTTAAATAGTGCAACAAAAGATTCCCCATTCTGATATTTGGTATAGTTATAAATGTATATTCAACCTACTAG
>NW_017731575.1:1520880-1524205 GCF_001890085.2 Hipposideros armiger
ACGGACTTCATTCCATCAATGAAATATTTTCCTATTGTACAAAATTCTTGTTATGGCCAGCGCTTGCCATATTTAAAAACCCCTCTATGTCTTGCTTTTAACTCCCTTGGTTCTATTTCCTGAGTTATGTGTTTTTGGTCCCACTAGTGTGATATTCATTCATTAGATATTCATTGATGGCCACCTCTGTGCCAGACATTGCTTCAATACAGAACTCTCCCCTGAGCCAAGACATTAATATAGGCTGTGTTCTAGGACAAGGGTCAGCAAACTTTTGAGACGAAAGAGCTGCCAGGTGGTCAGCAAGCTGCGGTTCGTGAACCACATGTGGGTCTTTGGGTACATGCATGTGGCTCTGAAGTAAAATTGGAAGTGGAAATAAAACTATCATAGTTTCACTGATAAAATTTTTTAAAGGACATTATTCACATAATGGTGATTACATAAAAATATATTTATAGCTCTCGAATAATTTTTAAATTGTTGTGAGGGACAGGATTGGCCCGTCTAGGGGTCGGCAAACCTTTGAGACGGAACATACCCAAAGAACCGCATGTGGCTCACGAGCTGCAGTTTGCCAACCCCTGTTCTAGAACATCCCAGAATGCACACCACTTTGGGTACAAAGCCCCTGAAGGCAGCTACTGCTGGGCCCACTCTTCTAATGACTCAATTTCTCATTTAAAAAATCAGTGCTCTCCTTTGGTCTTGATTTTAAAGTTTCTAGAAAATCAATGACAAATGGTATAAGTCCTGGTACAAAGTTAATATGAACCATCACTTATTCTTCTTTTATCCATCAAAGCTTGTCGTAAGTCAATTAAGGAAAAAAGTAAAAGAAAACTTCTAAGAGCTCTCAAACTTCGTCTGTAGAAAACCACTGTCATGCTGAGGCAAACTTTAAGAAATATATACTTTTAATGAAGTCCCATTAAAAACAGATATACTGTGCTGGGTAGCTTTCATGTATTTCTTTTCACATCATTGCTGATTTCCCAAGGTACTTGTGTTCACAGAAGCTCTCTCCTTTCTTATCAGCCTGCTCCTCCTGCCAAATGCATTTGTTGAGGCCACAAGGAAAAGATTTAGAGAAATTGCTATCATAGAAGCAAAATGATGTCTTCAAAGCCACACTGTAATTTTGAATCCTAAAGAAGGAGAATATTTATTTAAAGAGAGAGAGTTTGCTTCCATTATAATTGAGTAAATTATGTTCAGTAATACAGAACAAAAGAGAAGAGGAAAAGAAAGAACAGTGCATGCCCCATTGTTTGTTATTATTTATTTATTTATTTATTTATTTATTTATTTATTTATTTATTTTTGAGAAATATTGTTGGTCAGAATGGTCTTTTGTCACATTGTTGGGACATTCTTTCCATTGTTTCAAAGAAACTATAAGACTTCAAATTCTAAAACAGATATGATGGCCCCCAAATTCTTCCTGTGTTTCATGTACAACTGGTCTACTCACCTGCTTCTGCATTGACAGGATTCATCCATGTGAGGAGTGGCTTTCCCGGCAGCACAGGAATTGCAGGGTGTAACTCTGCTGGCTGACTCCTCAAAATAGGAATCCCTTTGAGTCCTAGTTTTCACTTCTAGTCATTAACAGCCAGAACACCAGGTGACCTGTTTCTGGGTTCTCTAATCACTAGTACCTGTGTAAACTTGGTCATTTTTCTTTACGTTTCAAGGGCTCATTTTTCCTATCCATTAAGTGAAGCAAATAATACCTGTGTTATATGACTATCATAAGGATTAAGTGAACGCTAAGACAGTCTTCATCATCTCCTTCCCACTCTGAAGCTGGGTATTTTCTTATGAGCTACTGTCTTCTTTGGAGGCAGAATCTTGTTTCTGATATCCTGTCTCTGCATCTTCTTGCTATTTATTTTTTGATTAATGCAATTACTTACTTCCTGAGACTTCTATTTATTGCTTCTTAATGCCCTAGTCTTGTATAAACATCCTCTGGTTGCTTATTGCTAATTTCCCACATAGTCTGCTTGCCTATCAGAACTTCTTTCATTTATTCATTTATTTATTTTATACTTTTTTAATGTCCAGCTGCTCTATGCCAGGGAATAAGCTAGGCTTTGTAGATATCAAGGCCTAGAAATGCAACTTCTATAATAAATACGGAATTTTATTAATCACTATGAATCATCTCTAGCTATCAAGAAATTTCCAGCAGAGTCTTAAAGAAGAAGGTAAAACAATTTGGGAATAATTTAAAAACTAGAAGTTTCTGCTAGTCATCACTTAGGTTCCCCCTAAGACAACGGGTACAGGTGATATATTTGAAAGGTGACCCCAGAATGAACAAGAGAGAAGTGAGGCAAATGGAACATAGAGGGAGAAAGCCAATAGTGGGCGTGTTTATGGGTGCACTGTGAGTGACTGGGGCTCAGTCCTTCTGGGGACACCCTGAGGAACATTGTAGAANGTTGCACAATAGAATCCCTAATATGTGCAAATCTGGTCATTTCAAGAACTTTTAAAAGGTACAAATTCTCTGAAATTTCTATTTAATATCTATATCTATCTATCTATCATCTATCTATCTATCTATCAATCGATCTATCGATCATCTATCTATCAATCTATCTATCATCTATCTATCTATCTATCTATCTATCATCTATCTATCATCTATCTATCATCTATCTATCTATCTATCTATCTATCTATCTATCTAAAATCTATAGAGTCCTCTCAATTAAGTCAGAATCTCTAGAATCCCCAGGGCATGGATTCTGATGGAGAAACGTGTTTTGGAATCACCTTCCTAAGACAGGAAAGGCTAGCATGCCTGCTTGTTACTTGACCCTGTTATCACATGCAAACTGTGTTGATCTGACACTCACACTAATACTGAGTCAAAATACCCTGTCATTTTTCTTTCAAAACTTTTTAATTTATGTCTACTATTCCATGTTACCTTTACCACCATAGCTATAAGTCTGGATTATTCTAACAGCTATCAGCTCACCTGATTGTTATTTGCACGCTCTACCTTCCATACCCTCTTTCTGAAACATTTATTATAGAGCTCATCAATCAAATCATTTGGTTGAGGGCATAGAACCAGGCTTTCTACTTTGCTGCCATAGTTTAGTTTCTTGCCTAGACCACCTTCCCTCTACCATGGCTATTCTCAGTGTATCCACCCAAGGGGAACACAAAGAAAAGGGGCATAAACCTTCATTCTGCTTTCCATCCCAGTGCATCAGTGTGCCAGCATCAATAAGGGTCTAGTTCCTGGGCTTGGAAGCAGGACATGTGGCTAATAGTCTTGGTCCTGTTGCTTACCAACTTTGTG
>NW_017731575.1:1528060-1562437 GCF_001890085.2 Hipposideros armiger
TGCTGCCCCCCAGGGTCTGCATGTATATTCGGAAATGAGAGGACAGGGAGCAGGGCAACTACAACACAAAATCTGCTTCATGTTATTATCTTATTAGTTTTCAAAGTTCAGTCTCATGACTGATGTTTCATAGTATATGTTCTTGCTCACCTATCTACTGTTCTATCATTAGCTGAATCTCAGCTCCTACAGGAACAGCTAATTGGTTCTAAACAAGTAAACATTGTAGGAGATTTTTTTTTTTTACCTGCAGTTTCTTATCTGTATGTTTTTTTTAACCTGTATGTTTCCTACCTGTATTTCTTACCTCCAGTTTCTTTAGGCTGTATGTATAATTGATTTCCCCAGCAAAATCAAAGCTTATGTAGTTTACATAGGCTGGGGCGGAGTATAATGTTCCATTGTACCTCTCTGCTCCAACAGACATTAACTGGTAGGCTTTTATACTCAGGAGTAGATCGTACATAGGGTGATTTTCTTTATGCATTGATTGGGATAGAAATTCCTTCTTTCTTGAAGTTCTATCATTATTTGTGCCACTTTTTCTAAGGTGCAAATGATGCTTAGATATTTTTTTAAAGTGTTTCACCAGTATCTAATGATTCCTTCTCTCTCTTGACCAGGTATACAAAATATGGTGAATTTTATTATGGCAATGGCCTGAGGCTCCATATGACCCCTTCATTCTATCCTGTACATACACACTACCAAAGTCATCTTGCTAAAACATAAGTCCAAAAATAGCATTCCTTTCCTCAAAATTATTGCTGGAAAGTCCAGACTTTAGAATGAAATTCAAAAATCCTAAAAGTCAGGCTCCATCTCACATCCCTTTCCTTAAATGCCATTCAGTCTATACTTTACTCTTCAATGTCTCTTTAGCTTATGCTGTTCTCATGATTTGGAATACACCCACTTGCCTGTTACCATTCCTTGAAATCCCACTCATTATGTAAGACATGAAATAGTAGTGACTTTTCCACTTCACTGCCAAGCCTCTACTATTACAGAAACTGATGAAACATTCACCACCACGTGTAGACAGTGCAGGTAGGGGGGAAAAAATAAAAATGAAGCAATGTGGAATCTTGTATCCTGTACATACACAAGTTCAGATATTTGCCACTGAGTAATCTTAGAGCAAAATGAATTTATGCAAACATGTGTGTTGTTTTTGTGAAATCATATGGGCTCAAGCATGAGGAATCTAGGAAGACGGCAGCATAACTGCACTGAATTCCATACAGAAACAGACAGGGTAACTAAGAGAGCTAAATAAAAGTCCACAGCAACTATATATAGCAAAACTGAGTGACTCTAAAAAGATAAGCAAGTGGAAAAATTCCATGATGACAAGATTCATTTGGTGTTAAGCATGTAGGAGAGAAGCAGTCTTGACTGCAGACAAGCCTAGAATAACCAACAGATACTGCATAGAAAGTTGAACATGTAAATCTGATCAGGAGCTGAAACATGAAGGAAGAGTCTGTAAGTCCCCAATTCATGGGTGAGTGCAGGAGGACTGTGTTATATTGGTCAGGGCTAGAGTGGTCTGTGCTTTTCTGACCCTAACTGAACAACAAACCCTAATACAGAGGAGAAACTTCTGTAAATAGAATCAAAATTGATCAGAATTGGGAACATAAGACAAAGAAAAGAGAAGTCTCAGGTAAAAATGGTGAAGAGGGATAGAACTAGATCTCAGATTGTATCAGACCATATATTTGAACTTTTCATAAACACAGTACAAGAGGTAGTTCCAGAGCTATGAAGTGGGAAGTCTGTTTTAGCTTCACCTCCTCTCTTAAGAGAGAAAAGCTCATCTAACTTAATATAAGAATGGAAAAAGACCATGGAATAATTCTGTGCAGAGTTATTATTCAAGAGAACAGAAAGACATGGTTATGGAATGTTGAAATCCCTAATCTAATATTTGAATATGACAAAAAAGTAATTAAGGAAATGATAGAAATAGAAGCTTTGGATAAACAGGATAAATGATAATTAGAAAAATTCATAAATAACATAACTGGAGAAAGATAAATGTTAAAGGAGATGTATCACAGCTCAAGAATGATTTAGAAATAAAAGAAAAAAAATCACTTCAGAAGTTAACATGAAACTATAAGGAACTTAATGGTGAACAAACTACTCAGATAATAAAATACCTTAAGAAAAATAGGTGATTGAAGAAAAAAAAATTAAAACTTAAAAGTAAAAAGTAAAAATTGGAAACTTACCAGGAATGCAAGAGAAAGTGAAAAATGTAGAATACAAAGAAGATCTATGCATACAACAAATACTGCCAAAAAAGAAAAATCAAAGCAAAGAAACAGAACAAACGCTAGAAATATAAATCAAGAAATATCTCCTAGAATATGAAAAAGACTGGAAACCATAAATTGAAAGAGGTTACTGTGCATCCAGGAAAATTAACCTAGAATGGTCAATAGTCATAGATAGTCTAATAAAATTATTGAACGTCAAAGAAAAAACTTATATGTATATGTATACATATACATATATATTCTCCTTTGAGCACCCAGTCAAAAAGACCAAGTAACTTACAAGAGAAAGAAAATTAGACTTTTTGGCTTTTATGCCAAAAAGCAAATGAATTAATATATTTAAGATACTCAGGAAAAAAAGATGTGACTCAAACTGATCTTTATGTTATAAAAGTCAAAGACAAGTGATTATCAGTTTACAAAAGTTCAGGAAGTACTATTCCCATAAGCACTCTCCAAATAGTCTGTTAGAGAATAAACTTCAAATAACTAAAATTGTTGAAGTGACATCTGTTTAAGGACTGGTTGTGAGCACTAAATATATATTTAGCCATAGAAATAAGACAACATAATTGTTTTAAGGAAGACAATGTAGTAAATAACGATCTTATTCTCTGACAACCAACAAAATACGAGGGACGTTAGGAAAATATATATGAAAAGAATAGGCTCATAGTCTTATAGGTATTAATGGACATAAAAAAATATTGCTTCAGGACGGCTGAGCGGTTCAGCTGGTTAAGAGCTCACTTGGGAGCACCAACTCTGAGCAGCAGGGCTGCAGTTCAAATCCCACATTGAGGGCCAGTGACACTGCCCTCTACAGCTAAAATGGTGAACAACAGCTCAACTTGGAGCTGGGCTGCTGTGAGTCACCGGCACCGGCGAGGCTGCAGTGGGGCTGCAGTGGGCTGTTGTGAGCTACGTGAGTGGCTGGCAGCAAGTGTGAGCGGCTGGTAGCTGGTGTGAGCTACCGGGAGCCTGTGAGTGGCCGACCAATGACCGGCGACCGATTGCCTCACCCAGGAAGAGCGCAATGATAATACCAATATGGGCCAGTGAAGCGACGTCCTCCACAACTAGACTGAAGAACAAAAACAGCAATTTGTCTACCTGTCGCTCCCCTTCCCTGATTCCCCAACGCTGTTCTCCTCCCCACAATTCCCCAATAAAAAAATATTTAAAAAAAAATATTGCTTCAAATTAGATGGCGAGAAGAAACAGAGAGATGGGAAGAAGGGAGTTACTCGCTAATTTCACTATTGCTCATAATACAGAACCAACAAAGAGAACTACCATGCCCCTGAAAAAGAAAGAACCATGGATATCATACAGTATACTGTTAATCTTTAGAACAAAAACACAAACCTTTTAAAATATCTAAAGTTATACGATGCCACTTCCAAGACTCTATCTCAAAGATATGTTGTCAATATTGTAAAACAATTAATATCTACACAAGGTCCTTTCTTTTGGACTATTGATAATAGCAGCCTGCAAACAATATAAATTATCCTCAATAGGGAACTAGTTGAATAACAGTGCTACATTCACACAATGAACTACTAAGCAGTTGTAAAGGGAGAATAAATGTTAGTTTTCACATTCCAATGGAATGATCATAGGATCTATTATAGAATAACTATACAAGTATATTTTTAATTTTTAGCATTTCCAGGAGTTTGTACTTATTTGATGACAAAATTAAATACTTTATATAAGGTTTGTGCTGGTTTTCTTAGACAAAGCCCAAGTTTCTCTACCTAATATATTATGGTATGTTTTAAAAAATGCTTGATTCCCTTAACTTGTTAGCAAGCTGGATGCTTAGAAAAAGATCTGAACATTTTTAGACCACTGAATCATCAGGCTGACCATTGGGAAAAGTATTGATATAGCATAAGCACATTTTGTCTCTGGTACTTTGCCTTTTCATTTCTTAGCATGATTTCTACCTTTCGTGCAATTTCATCAGACAGTGGAGCACTCTAAGGTCCCCAGTTAGTACACTGATTCAATAGCACTCATTGTATTGAGTTGTCGGAAAAGTCATGACGCATGTTTGCAAAAGATTGCATTAGTTCATTTTTGGAAGTATTAGAGTCATTCACATCTATGTTATTGCTATGTCATTTGACAGCTGACAGTTCTAGCTTCATTCTAAAAAAAATTGAGCGATTTGGTTGAGTTTTGGAGATTTCACAACATGTTGAAGATGGAAGACCAAACTGTGCATTTTTGCCTTATTTTACTGTTTTACTTCCATAAAGGGAAGAACGTATATCAAGCTTGTGAAAAGTTGCATAAAGTTTACGGTGACAATGCTCTACAAGAACGTCAGTGTCAATGATGGTTCATGAAATTCCGTGGATAATTTAGATCTCAACGATGCTCCTCGGTCAGGGAGGCCCACCGAGGTTGATGACGACAAAATAAAGGCATTGATCGAGTCAAACCCACGTTACACAACACGAGAAATTGCAGAAACATTGAACATCTATTGTAGCCTTATAGCTGCCAAACCGACTGTTCCTGCATGCTGAGCCCATGAAGTTATGGGGAAGTGTCTCGGAATAGTGAGACCTGAGGGAATAATCTCGGTAAAGCTCCCTTATCTTATGGCCACAGAATGCTGATTCCATCCCTGGGGTCCTACATGTGTATGAAGGCACAGTACATGCTGGAGTACAATGGAGCCTCGGGGAAAACAGTTACTAGGCACATAGGCTCAGCGGACTGGAAAGCAATAAACAAATTTACTTCCTGATAGTGGATAATAAAAGCTATGCGAACGCCAGGTTCAGGGCTCAGTCCAAGAGACTGAAGTCCCCTGGCCCGCTTACACCAAATACTTGGCTCTTATCTTTCTAAACCCTTCGCCACCCCTCTCGCACTCCATCGCCTTTGCTGCGCTGGACACGACAATCCATCATTCAAGCGTTCACGACCACCTGAAGAAGCTGGGATACATAATCAAGCTCGATATTTGGGTTCTGCATGCACTCAAAGAAGTTCATTTGACAGCACGTATAAACATCTGCAATATGCTCATTAAACATGAGGAAAACGATCCTTTTTTGAAGTGACTGATAGTGGTGATGAGAAGTGGATTGTTTACAACAATGTGGTGTGCAAACGATCTTGGTCCTGAAGTGATGAATCGCCTCAAATGACATTGAAGGCAGACATTCATTAGAGGAATGTTATGCTCTCAGTGTGGTGGGATTTTAAAGGTATCGTGTTTTTCGAGCTCCTACCAAGGAACCAAACAATCAATTCGAATGTGAACTATTGGCAATTGGACAGTTGGAACAAATCCATCATCCAGAAACATCCAGGGCTTGTTAATTGTAAAGGAGTTGTGTTCCATTGGGACAACATGAGACCACACATAGTTTGATCACCGGTCAAAAATTATTGGAGCTTGGATGGGATGTGTTGCCACACTCACCATACTCGCCTGACCTTGCATCTTCAGACTTCCACTTGTCTCGCTCTCTTCAAAACTCCTTGCATGGTATAGCATTCAATTCAGATGAGGCTGTAAATCAGCACCTTGTTCAGTTTTTCACAAATAAAGACAAGTCCTTCTATGAACGAAGTATTATGAAGCTCACTGAAAGATGGCAAAAGGTTATCGAACAAAACGGGCAATATATCATTGATTGATCTTTGTTCTTTATATAAATAAATACCTTTGAAAAACATAGACAAAATACGTCATGACTTTTCCGAGAACCCAATACATTGCATCAGGCTACTTGAACTTACTAAGTATCAGCAGTAGAAGAGGAAGCTAGATGTCTTCCAATATCCATTCTTCACTCCTTACTTAGTAATAGAATTTGTAGCTGGGCATATGACAACCCAGCTAAAGGTTACATTTTTCATCCTCCCTTGAAGCTAAGTGTGGTCAGGCAACTAAGTTCTGTTCGATGGGATGTGAATGAATTTTTAGGTGTCACTTAGGGTTGAGCACTTCAAAGGAAAAAACATGGCTAACCCCTCCAACAACTTCTTCCCCTGGACCATAGTATGGATGTATTGGCACGAGCTGGAACATCTGTCTTGAACAGCGAACTGCAAGTTTTGCACTGAGTATGACAGAGCAACAAGATGGAAAGGGTGCGGGTTGCTATTGATTGTTGTTCCTCCTACCACCACTGGATGACAGCCCCAGACTTTGTGTAAAGAGGACATAAGTTCATCTTCTTTAAACCACCATTGTTTTGATCTCTCTTATAGCAAACTCATACCTTAACTAGTACATTAGGAAATGACAGATTCTGAGAAGAAAAAAGTCAATTTATTTGTTCCCAATTAGCATTCTTCAAAATGGCTTAGATTTCTTGAAGAAAAGACTAAAAGTCTAAATACCAAAAAAAGTTTACAGACTACAGATCGAAATTATTTTATAGTTTGAAAATCTGTGCTGGTAGAAACTGCTTATAATGCAATTCTAATATGCTTTTGCCCTGGTGCCCTTAATCTTTTATGGCTTGCTCTCAAAATTCTAAAGTGCTTGAAAGTTGAGCTAAGGAACAAGGACTATCACAAAGTATTGGTTAAGGCAATTTACTGCCACCAGTTTTAATATCAATTGTATAGTGATATTGTCAATTAGTGGAAGAGCAAAATGAATCTAGTATAAACCTTGCCCTAAAAATAATTGTCTAAAATGTTGAAGTTCAAAGAATATGTGGGTAACTTGAAACTTTAACCATATTTGGAAATTGAAAATGGCAGTTATAATATGAGGGGTAAAAAAGCTTGTGTAATTTTCAGGATGTGAGAAAGTAATTATTTTCTTTGGTCAGAAAAATTACACTAGGTAATTTTTCATCCCTGTTTTTTAGGCTAATAGCTTTCAGGTTGTTTCAACAAGCCAGCTAACTTTCAAGATAGCAGGCATCAAAATATTTTAATATTTTTATATTTAGTAAAAAGTCAAATGCTTGAGAACTCTGGAACTATGAGGAATGTATATCTGAAGTATTTTAAGAATAAGAATGAGTTATGAACAATTCAACTGTGAGACAGCATTTCTCAAAGCAAGTTTTAAGGATCACCAGAGTCAGACTCTCTAGAGCTGTCCTAAAAAGCTAAATATTTAAGGAGCTCCCCAGGAGATGTGGTCACACAGAGAAGCCGAAGACTGCTGATAAGTTCTGTGAACATACAAAAGCAAATGTGCGACTACTATGTGCACCCTAATAATGATACCAATAGTTAAACCATTTATCAAATATCTATTGTGTGTCAGCTTTGCTCACATTATTTCATTTAATCCCAATAGCATCTCTAAAAGACAGGTAGCAATTCACTATTTTACAAATTTGGAAATAAAGAGGTTGAGACCTTAAGTGGCAGAGTCAGGCTTTGGACCCATGTTGATTTTCATTATGATATACTACACGGGCATTGAAAGTTGCTCTACTTAACTTTAATGGTGATGCAACTGAAAGAGTGATCAGATATTTATAAAAGCCATTTGATCATTGCTCAGAGTCTCTAATGCCTAGATATATAGGTTTTTTCAAAGATAAAAAGAGGTATAGGACATGATGCCATTCCTCAGTGACCTTACAATTTAGATGGGGAATGAAAACATGTAAAGAATAAAAGTAAAATAATAATATAGGACAGTGCAGAAGAGGGACCCTCCCCAGTGCTGGACTTGAGGGGATGGCCAAGATGTATCTAATGTGAGGACCAAAGTGGGAGGACATTAAGGCAGTTAACACTTAGGACAATCAGTTAAATTTTGCAATCCTTCTCTAAATCACTTATGTTTAAATCATGAACTCATTTGTCATCCTAATCTTTGAGGCCTCAAATTATAATTGTAATGTCATATACAATGGTATATATAAATCTGCATAAGAAATTACACTGCCTCTTTGCTTGATGTTTTGGCGGATCTCAAAGATGAGAGATCAGCTGTTCTGACTCCATATTTCACAGGTGAAGAAACTGAGGTTTAAAATGTAAAGTGATTCTCCAAGGTCATTCAATTTGTCCACCACAGTTCAATGAAACAAAGTTAAGTATTGGCAGGGCTGGAACTGGTTTCCAACTTCTGCTCATTGCCCTTTCAGCAGAACAAAACCTTAAGGGATATACGTTTTGAAAGAAAACGCATTCCCAAAGTCTTCTAGGAACACTCAATGGAAATGTGTTATATTTTCATATCACTTCAGATTATATATTGCTTTGCTGCTTCCACTTTGGAGTAACATGGGATTTATAGACAAGACCAAGGAGGAAGCAGAAATATCACATTGCCATACACATAATGCAATTTCATAGCATCTTTATCTTGAAGAATTCAATATGCTTTCCAAACATAGTTTAATTAAGCGTCACAGCAGGGGAATCTAAGGTGGAAGAAGGTAAGAAGGATTGTAAAAAAAAGATGCCTGTCATGCTTGGAAAGTGAAATAGAGGTGAATATGACCTTTCTATGATCGCTGTCTATGGTTCTCAAAGGTGGGTTTGTCCCCTTTTAGAAGTTGTACATTGCATTAAAGAAGGTGACCTTTATTCAACTGAAGCATAATATTTTTAAGACAAAGATTTTTTTTGGAGTAAAATGTTAATTAATCACTTACACATGAGTAACTGTATATGGTCATTTATTTTTTGTAAAAATCCTATAATGACTACTAAAAATAATTTATTTCATGTGCTTTGTGAGTTAGGTTTTTCTAGATGTAGTTGGTGAACAAAAAAAATTTATGTCATTAGCATTTTTAATGAAAATAACCCTTGATAGAGTATGTTATAATTTTTGAATAACCACTATTAATATTTCTGCTAATTGACCTTGACATTTTATTAGCTTGCTTTGCATTCCTAGAACTTTTGCCTTGCCATCCACTTGTTCTCTCCATGGGAGGATAAACTTTCTCACTTAAGTCTACAAACATCAAAATATGTTTATATCATATAGCCATTACCAAATGGGATTTCTGCTTGGACTCATGATCATAGCACCAAATATATTTTAAAGCAGAATTTAAAAATCATTTTTGTGCAATAATATAGTCTTATTCTTCACCTTAGTAGGGACCAAACATTTCAAATATTGAACCTAAGTTTCATGTAGATATGTTTCTACACAGTAAATCTTGTATTTGCATTCCCACTGTTGAATGCATGTATACTTCATTTATATAAGCAAATAATTGTTTAAATATGACCTTGGAAGACAAGTTCAGAAAAATTGGTATTTTTATGTGATAGCATAATACAAACTTAAGAAATATTTAGTATCATAAGTGGCAAATTACTAACTTCCACTACCCAACAGAAATAAAGTATAAAGACTGGGTTTTAAAAATAAAAGTGACACCAAATGTCCTCGATATAAAGTCACAGAAAACCAAATTACTATCAATAGGCTGAAAACTATTTTAGCTTTTAAATTTGTCTCTCAATACTTATAGTCCCACCATAATCCTGGAGCTTGCCACAGCTGATTCTCTTAGGAATGATGGAGATTTCTATGGATGTTAGGATAAATTACTGTTTGTCTCTCACTTCCCCCTCCTCATTCCAAACAGGAAGGTTTGAGCCAAGGTTGAAAGCATAAGCTATTTAAAAATAATCTCCCTTGTGACTTTGCTTCTCTAAAAGGGTTCTATCATAAGTAGCACAGAAGCCCTAAGAGAAAGATGACATGGTTCCCCATGGTGGATGGAGAATAGAAATCATGGAGCCCTTTGAGTAGTGATGACCCATTTCACTATATAGCAACACTGCAGGGATGTGGCAAGATTCAGAGACATCAAAAGAATGGTGTGCCTGTGAGGCAGGATGCCATATATTCACTTGTTAATTCATTCAACAATGTTTATTGAAACTTTCTATGGGTCAAGCACTGGTATAGACACTTGGGATGTATCACTATGCAAATAATCACTGCCCTCCCAGAACTTATATACTAGCTGGATAAAACAGATACT
Organism: Hipposideros armiger; assembly: GCF_001890085.2. Taxonomy (NCBI): domain Eukaryota; kingdom Metazoa; phylum Chordata; class Mammalia; order Chiroptera; family Hipposideridae; genus Hipposideros; species Hipposideros armiger. The sequence continues at coordinate 1,538,316 of NW_017731575.1, forward strand.
AAATAATGATCCTTATAAATAAATATATATTATATAGGATGTTTAAATGCAATAATTGCAATTTTTTTTAAAAGCAAGGTGGTAGTTTGTTTTGTTTTGTTTTTAAATTCCACGTGTAAGTGAAACCATATGGCATTTATCTTTCTCTGCCTGACTTATTTCACTTAGCATAATACCTCCAAATTCATCCATGTTGTCACTAATGGCAAGCTTTCATTCATTTTTATTGCTGCATAATCCATTTTTTTAAAAAAATTTAAGTATATAAGTTGGTATACAATTTAAGCTGGTGCACAATCTTACATTAGTTATACTAGTTTCAGGTGTACAATATATCAAAAGCAAAAAGCAAGGTCGCAGTGATTAACAGGAGCAGCTGATAATTTAAAATGGAATCATCGCAATAGGCCTCATTGATCCCTCAGTTATTGGAAAAGGTGCGATTTTAGTAAATACTTGAAGGAGGCAAAGTATTAGCTATGGAAATATCTGGAGAAAGGGCGACCCAGGTAGAAAAGGAACAGGTAGTTCAATGGCCCCGAGTCAGTAATGCTCCTGGCAGCTTTGAGCAAGAGGAGGCCAGTGTAGGAAGGAGAAGAGAGATAGTGCCAGCCCTTAGCCATTGTAAACTTGGACCTTTATTCAGATTGAAAAGAAGAGTTATTGAAGGGTTTTTACCTGAGCAGTCACACCGTCATGGTTTTCAAATGATTGTGCTGGTTTCTATGTTGAGAAAATACGTGTTTTTTTCAACTCCACCCCTAGAGTAGCACCTGCATATAGACAATGCAGGTGGTGGGTGGGGTGCAAGGGGTTGCATGGGTGGGGCTCAGGGGTAAAAGAAAGGAAACTGGCTAGGAGACTAAACCAGGGAAGATATAATGGCAGCTTGAGCCACGTTTGTAGCCATGAAGGTAAGAAAAAAAAGGTTGGATTGTGGATCTGTATTGAAGATAGAGTCCACAGGATTGCCTAATGGCTTTGATATGAGATAGGAGAGAAAATCCACAGTGAAGAATAATCAAGGACCTAAGTTGCAGGGGTCTTAGTATCAGGTTAAAAAAAAATCTTACTTTGTGTACAAGTAGCAGTGCCTGAAGAGAACACATGATTTAGAAAATAAGGACATCATCACTGGTAACCACAGTAGCCCAACAATAAAAGGTCTCTCTTCAGTTTACCACAGAAGGCTGCCAAGATTTTAACATGACCTGAGAGAGAGAAGGTGGGACTTCAATAATTAAAGTTGCATTTGCCTAAAATCTGTCAGATGCAAGTTGTTCAAATAATATATGCTTGCACATATCATAATGGTACAGCTTGTCAAATTTTCCACATTTCCACAAAATGAACGTACCTGTGAAACAAGCAGCTCTTCAAAAGCATCACTTAATCCTCTCTTCCAGTTACCACTTCAGTTGAGTGTAACTACCAACCTGACTTCTAAAACCACAGGTTGATTATTTCTGTGTTTATAAGTCAGGTACACTTTGTGGATATAATTCCTTTCTTTCAACATGTTGCTTGTGAGTCCATCCATGTTGTTGCTTGTGGTTGTGGTTTGTTCATTCTCTTTGCTATGTTTGAAGTTGGCAACACTTTTCCTGTAAAAGGCCAGACACTAAATATTTTAGGCTTGGAAGGTCACATTTAGTCTCTGGTACATATTCTTCTTTGTTGTTGTATTTTTTACAACCCCTTAAAAATATAAAATCCATTCTTAGCTCAAGGGCCAGTAATAAAACAGGCATGAAGGACTTGGCAAGAAGGCTGTAGTTTGCTGACTTCCGCATAAAATGTTGCAGAGCGGGTATATTATGATACATTTATCCACTCTAATGTTGAAGGGTATTTGGATAGTTTCAGGTTTGGAGCTATTGGAACACTCTAGTACATGTGTTTTGGTGCACATGTATACAAATTTTTAAAATATATACCTGGAAGTGAAATTGCTGTGTCATAGCATGTAAGTATACATAAGTATGCATGTGTGTGTGCACGTGTGTGTGTGTGTGTTTGCGTGTGTGTGTTCAATATAAGTAGACACTGCTGAACAGTTTTTAAAAGCATTTATACCAATTTACAATGCCAAGAATTGGTATTTTACATCTTTTAAAATTTTCTTCATTCTGGTAGATGTGCAGTGGAATCTCACTGTGGTTTAATGTACATTTTCTTAATGATTAATCAAGTTGAGCACCTTCTTTCAGTTGTATTGGCCATTTTAATACATATAAACTGAATTAAAGTAAATAAAATATGACAATTATTAAACACCAGTTTGTGAGCTAAGGTTATTTGATCATATAATTACAATGGCTCCCATTTCAATGAGAATGAAATTCAAAAGATTTTTCTTGGATTGCAAAGCTCTATATGATTTGGTCCCTGCCTACCTCTCTGACTTAATTTCATATCAGTCTCCTTGACCACAGATGATCAATTAGTGTGGCCTTTAAAAACTACTTGGACATACCAGGTTTCTTCCTAGCCAGAGCCTTTGTGCCAGCTGTGTCCTCTGCCTGGATTAACCTTACCCTGATCTTCCTATGACTGGCTTTCCCTTTTCATCCAGGTGCCAAGTTAAATATGACCTTCTGTGAGAACCCTTCTCTGCTCGCCCCATCTAACCAATCTCTCAGTCACTCTTCTTCCCATCATTCATTGTAATTTTCTGCATCACACTCATCACTACCGGCAATTTTAGGGACTATTTCTGTGTTAGGCATTTTAACACCTCCAGCCCCTAGAGTAGTAACTACACATCGTATGCTCTCAATAAATGTTTGTTTGTATGAGAATAAGGATACAATATATGTTACTTATAATGTCTGGCCCTCTCACTATTGATTAGGGAAATTTATCCACCAACGGGTCCCAGCACATAGCTGTCTTGTTACAAAGTTGGACTGACTTGAAAAGATGACTTCAGTTAATGATTTCCTCTTATATCTGAGCCAGAAACAAAGAAAAACTTGCCAGAAAGCAGTGACACCTGCATGTGAAAGATCATGAAATAGGGCTGTGACTAAGGAGACCTTGGCAAAGTGGCATCAGCTCTAGGAAAGGACAGGGAGTGGGGAGGCAGGAAACTAGCAGTCAGCAGAAAAAGATAGCTGAGAGCTCTAGAAGCATTCCCGTTTGGTGTACCTGCGAAACAACGGCAGGGCACTGCACGGAAGGCATTTGAAACGCTAATAAATTCTCTAGAGCCATTGCAAATCTAAATCTAGCCCCCAGCAACTTGAGACCAGCACTTCTACGACCCCTGACCTTAGCGTTCCATAGGATTCCACTTAGATTTAAAGTAACTAACCCTTTGTTTGTAATAGCTTTAATAAATCAATATTCCTTATATGCAAATGAATCCTGACTGTAATATGATGGTAGCCACTGGGTGAATACTTATCAGTTGATTAATATTAATTTATTGAACATGAGATCAATTCATTAATAAGCATTGATTGAACAATGCCAATTTCAAGCTAATGAGTATTGGATGCTTTAAGGCATAACTTTAACAGCAAAATAGTAGAGTACAGCTGCAATTTTTTTGTTTTGTTTTCTGCAAGCCCTGCCCCTCCTGGCAGTTGGTGGGTACCTAGTGTTGCAGTGATAATCTACAGTCCCCTGCAGTGACACAGCAGCTTACACCTAATCAGAAGCAATCATAAGTAAAATTATTTTGCACCATTTGGCTATAATTAGACCAGCTTTCTTTTTAGTGATTCATTAGCGTGATACTTTGCAAACTCAATCTAAATTCCTCCATAAGTAGTGGCAGGTTGTGAACTGGGATGAGAACTATTGGTAACAAGAGCAAGGAAAAAAGAAACAGAAAGGGATATTGCTTGGTTTCCCTTCATCCCCAAATTGCAAATTGCGAAGCAAACACAGGCAACAGCCTGTCTGCCTGCACTGTTGAACAGTAACCTTCATATGCTCTGCTCCCAAAGGAGATCTGGCTGGCAATTAGACCTTCACAGCATTGTTGCACTTTCTCATATCATGGTTTTAATCCCAGCTTTTTCTTTCTATTTAAAAAAACAGATACATTATATACATGAAATTCATATGTCCTATTATTCACCTGGCCATTGTACCCTGTTGTCTTTAGTGTCTGAGGCATATATTTTTTTAACTCTTAATGACACTGTCACACAGGCAGTATTTGTAGCCATTGGCATTTCAATATGGAAAAAGCAGTTATACTAATAGTAAAGGAGTCTCTGATTATTTACTGAAACAAGTATTTAGTAAGAATTGAATAAGCCCTCAAGTGAAGGAGTACTATAGGTGCTTAAAAACCTATGATTCCTACGTAGACCCTATGTCCGAGGGATTGCAAATTTATGGAGAAATAAGAGACCAGTGTCTGCACTGAAACTCTTCTGAAGTCAAGAAAGTTGTTCTTAAGCTGTAATAGGAAAACAAATAGGTTGGGCATTGTGTTAAAATGCAGATTCTGATTCAGTAATTCTTGAATGAGGCCCAAAATTCTGCAGTTCTCAGAAGTCCCAGTGGATGCATTGCAGCCAGGGGATTACACTCTGGATAGCAAGGGTCCAGGGAAGGGCTGCCAATGGCAACATAATGTGAGCCATATTTGTAAATTTCCTTTCTAAAAAAATAGTTCTATTAAAATTATAGCTAACATACAATATTATATTAGTTTCAGGTGCACATCATAGTTATTCAAAATTTATATATCTAAAGACGTGATCACTATGATGCTCTAAGTCCAGCAACCATCTGACACTGTACCACACTATCACAATATTATTGACTATATTCCCTATGCTGTACATTACATCCCCATGACTTATTTGTTTTATACCTGGAAATTTGGACCACTTATTGCCCTTCACCTTTTCCTCCTTTTTAATTTTTCAGTTACATTTGACATTCAATATATTTTATGTTAATTTCATGTGTACAGCATATGGTTAGACAGTTACAAAATTTAAAAAGTGATTCTCCTGACTAGTCTAGTACCCACCTGGCACTATGCATAGTTTTTACCATGTTATTGACTATATTCCCTGTGCTTTACTTTACAACCCTATGATTATTTTGTAACTACCAATTTGTACTTCTTAATCCCTTCAACTTTTCACCCTGGCCCCAGGCTCCTCCCATCATTCACACCAATAAATCTAGTACCCATCGAACATGATATGTAGTTATAATATTACAATATTATTGACTATAATCCTCATGCTATACCCTACATACCCATGACTACTTTGTAACAACCAATTTGAACTTCTTGATCTCTTCCTCTTTTTCACCCACCATCCCAACCCCCCACCTATCTGGCAACCATTAAAATGTTCTCTGTATCTATGCGTCTGTTTCTGTTTCGTTTGTTTATTTTGTTCTGTAGATTCCACCTATAAGCAAAATCACATTGCATCTGTCTGACATACTTTACTCAGCAAAATACCCTCCAGGTCCATCCATGTAGCGACAGATGGCAAGAAGGCATTCCCTTCCCTGGCTGAGCAACATTTCACTCTGTATATGTACCACCTCCTCTTTATCCACTCTTCTATCGAAGGACACCCAGGCTGCCTCCACATCTCGCCCATTGTAAACAATGCTGCAATGAACATACAGATGGATGCACAACGTCCCCTCAAAATAGCATTTTGGGTTTTTTGGATGAATACCAAGAAGTGAGAATACTGGGTCCTTCTGCATCTTTTGTTATAGCCTTTATTCTAAAGTCTAGTTTGCCTGGTTTAAGTATTGCTACCCCAGTTTTTTGTTTTATTTTTATTTCCATTTACATGAAATAACTTTTTCAATCTCTTTGCTTTCAGTCTATGTGTGTCTTTCAATCAATCAAGGGTTTTGTTTTGTTATCCATTTAGCCACCCTATGTTTTTTATTAGAACATTTAATCCACTTACATAGAAAACAATTGTTGATAGATGTGTAGGTATTGCCATTTTATTATTTATATTTTTTTATCTTTTTTTTTCTCCCCATCTTAAAGGAGCCCTTGTAATACCGATTTGGTGGTGATGAACTCCTTTAGCTTTTTCTTGTCTGGGAAGCTCTTTATCTGTCCATTGGTTTTAAAAGATAGCCTTGCTGAGTAGAGTAGTCTTGGTTGTAGGTTTTTGTTTCTCATCACTTTGAATACTTTCTGCCAATCCCTTCTGGCTGGCCTACAAAGTTTCTGTTGAGAAATCAGCTGACAGTCTTATGGGAGCTCGCTTGCAGGTAACTGTTTCTCTTGCTATTTTTAGGATTCTCTCGTTGTCTTTAACCTTTGCTATTTTAATTATAATGTGTCTTGGTGTGGGCCTGTTTGGGTTCATGTTGGGGGGACTCTCTGAGCTTCCTGGGCTTGTATGTCTATTTCCTTCACCAGGTTAGGATATGTTTCTGTCATTATTTCTTCAAATAGATTCTCAATCCCTTTGCTCTCTTTCTTCTCCTTCTGGTAGCCCTGTGATGCAAATGTTGTTATGCTTGATGTTGTCCCAGAGAGCTCTTAAACTACCCTCATTTTTTTATTGATTCTTTTTTTCTTTTTGTTGTTCTGATTGGGTGTTTTCTGCTACCTTGTGTTCCAAATCCCTGATTCAATCCTCTGCTTCATCTAGTCTGCTGATTCCTTCTAGTACATTCTTCATTTTAGTATTGTATTCTCCACTTCTGACTGGTTCTTTTTATAGTTTCTATCTCCATTTTTAGGCCTGTTATCGCTCTGTTGAAGTTCTCACTAAGTTCCTTGAGCATCCTTATAACCATTGTTTTGAATTCTGTATCTGGTAGTTTTCTTGCCTCCATTTAGTTTAGTTCTTTTTCTGGAGTTTTTCCTCCTGTTCTTTCATTTGGGACGTATTTCCTTGTTTCTTCATTTTGGCTGCCTCTCTGTGTTTGTTCTATGTATTAGGTAGGGCTGCAATGTCTTTCAATCTTGCTGGGTGACCTTATGTAATAGGTGACCTGTGGGGCCCAGGGGCACAGTCTCCCTGGTCACCTGAGCTGCTTGCTCTAGGAATGTCCCTTGTGTGGGTTGTTTGTACCCACCTATGATAGTTGAGTCTTGATTGCTGTTAGTATATCAGTGGGTGGTATTTACTCTCAGGCTGACTGGCTGTTGGGTTTGACCCATCAACAGCTTATGGGCTGCTGTGTGGGGTCTTATCCCATGGAGCAGGATTTGCCCCAGCAGGCCCTGGTGCCTGTTGAGGCCACCCTTTGTGTGTACTGCTTGTGGAGCTAATTGGCTGGTGCTCTGATGTAGTCTGAAGCCAGCCTCCAAGTACATTGATTCTGGGGCCTCTTGGGGGGGGCTCTGGTGCAGGCCCAGGTCAGCCACTGCCTGTGACAAGCCAGGGAGTACCTGGTAGGAGCTACAAAGCTATCCACAGTTGGTTGCTGCCTGTGCTGTTTCTGGAGGCAAGTGGGAGGGGCCACACTGCACACCAAGGAAAGCTGCCACCAATACTGGGTCTAGGGTAGCTCCACAAGCCAGGACACGGAGGCCTGCTGCCATCTGCTGGCTCCTGTATGGTTCAGCTGCTTATAAAGCCTCCTGTGGTACACAATTTGGGTGATGAAGGGTCTCAGTGAGTCAACAGGATTGAGCAGCAGAGCTCACCATGTCAATCAGATACAGACTTCACCTGTGGGGGCGGGTTCAACACAGGAAAGATGGCACCCACCTGCCAGCTGCACGAGAAGAGAACCTCACACAGGAAAATGCCAACTGTCCTCCAGTCCTCCCTCTGCAGCCACACCCCTCAGTCTGCCTCTCCAACCCCATATTTAGACACCTCCCAAGTCACCGTCCCTCCGCTGGAGCACATGGTGAGTGCCTGAGAATGAGTAAATCTGTGTGCAGGCTGTTTAAGAGGACATCTGGGTTACCCGCAGCCTTCCATCCCACCCAGATGTTTGGAATCCCCTCTGTTTTTCCACAGCCAGAAGTTGTGGGGGTTTCCTTTTCCCGGCACCAATACTCCAGGCTGGGGAGCCTGGTGTGGGAGGCTAGGGTCCCTCATTTCTTCATGAGGAGTTAAGGGCTTTATATCTTGTGCCTGAGGTTTATTGACTTTTTCTTTTCTTATAGCCATAATGTCCTACAAAAAACAAACAAACAACAATAAAGCAAGAAACTAAACAAACAGTGGATCTAGGGTTTTAGTGTCTGTGCTAATCAAGAAATGGTCTCTGACCTGAAATTCCATTCCTTAAAAACTTGTCCTTTAAGTAGACTGTAGCCAATAATTAGCTTACCCAATGTCTTGCTTTTTCTCATAGACTATCTATTGTAGTTACAACTCTTCCCACTTCTTTCGCTTGATAGAAAATACCTGAGTGGACATTTTCACATGTTCCTTTATTCATGTCATCTATTTTTGACTGTGGATATTTTCATCCACTACAATGGGTCAGTATTATGATTGTTTTTTTTTCTGTGTGTGTGTCTAGTTCATGAGGTTTACAAAAATCACTTTTCATCAAGGGGTCTGCTGCTCAGCTGCACTGAGAGGTCTCCAGGGTTGTGTAGCATTTGCAGGATTTTATTGCTTCCTTTGCTTTTGCTGTGGTTTAATGGGTTACATTTTAAAAGTTCATTCTCCTCTCACCTAAGGTACACACTGTTAAATTATCTCATTTTAATTACCTTGTTTCTATTTTCATCACATTGCCATACTTTCTCTTCATGCCCAATTTGTTAGCTACTTTAATGGGGGTTGGGGGGGGGGAAGCATGCCCTGGTCTTTTAGGGCTGTTCTAAGCATCTGAATTGACTAGGTCATGGCAAATTTGCTAATGTAGACCAGCTGATAACAAGTTACTTGACTGTGAGTTTGGGAGTCTGCCAAAACAAGGTGAAAAAAAGTCCATAACTTTAGTATTTTAAAGAGATGGAATAATCTCATCATAAATTGATGCAGTTCCCAATATAGGCAGAGAAATTACAACCAGAAAGGCTTCAAAGAGCTATTTCTATTTGTTCATGATATTTTCAATCCAGAGGATATTGTCACAAGCCTCATCACTATACTAATCTGTTACCTAATAGTTATAATTTTGGTATAGTTATTTCTGACAAATAAACAAGTAATTTAAGCTATTTTCATATGACAAATTTGCATCTTTTTTCTCCGATACACATAAATACATAAATATTTTGTCAATTGTTATTTCCCTCTATTAGTTTTGTTCCCTCATTAATATTTTCGTAATTCTGAGGAGGTTTTTTTTTTTCAATTCTAAACAAAAACAGGTAAAATAAAAATGAGTTTATTTTTTCTATGTTATGATGTAACCCTTATAAATACATATCTGTCAAAATTAATTTTGGAGAAATGTAAAAAGCAAATGCTGTGAATCTGATAGACATGGTTGAAATCTAGACAAAATTGCACATTGTTACCTGTGTGACAATGCTGACTTTTCCTTACTTCCGTGAGCCTCACCTCTCTTGTCTGTGAAATGAAGATAAGCCCTGCTGGACACAACTGCCCCTCCCTGCTTGAAAATCTAGGTGCCAAAAACATTAAATTGCTTGGAGCTCTTCACACAAACCATGTTCTTTTCCACTTCTGGGCCTTTAGACTGTACCCTCTGCCCAGAACACTCTCCCCACCATGTCACCTAGCGCAGCCCGTTTCTTTGGCCTCAGCTGTCTCTTCTGTAGATGAGCTTCACTGTGTGCTGGTGACCCCTCCCCATTCTGTTTAGCCCTCCAGGTTGGGGGTGTCTTCACTATATTCCCACACCTCCAGGACCATCACCATCATGGCATTTAACACAGTACATTAAAAATGTGTTTATGTGTTTGTACCCCTCAACAGACTAAAAAGCACTTGAGGTCTGACACCACCTGTACCTTACTCATAACTTTATCCCATTTGTTTAGCACAGTGCCTGTCATGAAGAAGGCACTCTACACTTGTTAAGAACATTTCTGTCCTCCCTGCCAGCATTCCCAAATCTTCCTAGATTCATGTAAATGTTGTGTTAAAATTATTGAGGGCTTAGAGGTTTTTGTGGTGTGTATTCCATGGTTTCTAGGGTGCACCATAATCATAATGTCCCATACATTTTATTTCTTTTTAGTCTACCTTCTTTTCTACACTGTGAGATTCTTGAAAACAAGAATACCGTCTTATTCATCCTGATATCCTCAGAGCCTTATATAAGACCTGCCCTAGAATGGACACTCAACAAATGCATATGAATTTAAAATGAATAATTATTTTGGTATCAACTATTACCAGGTTTCCACTTAAGAGAAGTTAAACGATGCCTGGTTTGTGAATATTTAGCAAAAGTTAATAGATAAAGCTATTAAATCATCTATAAATACATTATATACGAGCATCTCTATACATTATAAGCCTATTGAATTTAAAAGGAGTTAAATTTTTTTTCTGTGAAAACAATGTATAGTTTTTTGGCTGAATATTAAAAATATTTTCATCCATCTCTAGTCCATCCCTGTTTAAATGCTGTCTGGAGGCAGCATTTAAAATTATGAAAGAAACCGAAGACATACTTTCAAAGATTAACTTCCAACTCAATGATCCATTGTGAGATCCTTATTGCTCAACATCATAATAGACTCCATCTTATTGGGTCATTTGTTAAAATCATACTACTTAATTTGCTGCAATGCAATCTATAGTTACTACTCACCCTCAGGCAGGCCTTCTGGGTGTCCATCATTCCTCTTACTCACTCCTACTTTTCTCTCTAGCTTATTCTGTACAGCAGATAATCCGAACAGTTTCCCATTCATTTCAAATTTATAATTGCAGTGCAGAGCACTCATGCTCAGTTATCGTGGCCTCATACGTAAGTGATACAATCAACGGCAACAAATATGGATTTGTGCCATTTGCAAACCTCTCTGGCTTCACATATTGTCACTTCTGCTCACTATCTCTTCTGTCTCCCTCCTATAATTTCTTTCCCCATTAAACTACTATTCCATCTTTCTTCTTTCTTGATGACTTCTCTAACAAACTTTCTATGTCATCACCTGATATAATTTTTTGTCTTCTTCCTCATTAGAAAGGTCATCAATGGCCACTTTGCTGCTATATATGATGACCCTTTCTTATTTTACATACAAGTCAAATTTTCCATTGCACAGCTGTGGCACAAAAGACATCTTGGAGGGCTTTAGCCTCTGCCCCCATGATTTTTGCTACCAATTCCCCACCCCACCCCAATCAACCCAATACAATGCAAACTAAATGAAAATGACATTCGTCCCCCACAAATACAGTTTCAAGACTGATGTGCCTACCAGCTTTCCATCTTACTCTTAAACACTTGTGCATAAAAGTCCTGAAGGTTATTAATGCTGTAGTATTTGATACTACCTGTTATCCATTTCTAGAAAATCTTATTTGCCTTCAAAATAAAGCTCTTCTCTTCCTCCTCTTGCTTCAGAGACTATTTCTGCTCTCTCTCTCTTTATGGCTCTTTTTGCTTTTGCTGATCCCCATATATAAGTTTTCTCTAAGGAACTAGTCTGGGCTTCTCACTTTGTTGGGTTAATTTCATTTGTTTCTTTGACTCCAAATTATCACCTTCGTCCTAATCGCTCCTATATTGTTAACTCTAAATATGATCTCACTTTCTTGTAAGTTAATCTCTAAATAAACATAAGAGATTATGTAAATACACGGGTTCTTTAAATGCCTATTTAGATGAGGTAGCTATGGTTTATTGACAAAAGCAAATGAAATACAAATACATTTTAGAATGTAGCAATGCTGTCCATGAATTTAATTTGGTTCTCATTTTTATTCAACAGCTATTGAGTTTGCATCCAAGCATTCTCAAAATCTGTAAACACCTGGATTTTTTTTTTTCGTGAATCCCTAACACAAAATAAAGAGACCTATTTAAAGTGTATGGGCTAGCTATACAACTGTTGTCTGATTTAATCCAGGACATGATCAATATTGCCTATCTTGCACCACTACCCACATTAGTTAGGACTGAAAAGAACATAACTTTGAATCCACTTATGAAAAAAAATCATTCCTTTGATAACTACCACAAAGTTTCCTCCACCTCTAAACAGAAAGCAAATTTTACTATGATAATCTTACTTCAAGGTTGTTGATGCATTACTTTGTGGGAAATTAATTAGCTATATTTTATTCTTTATAGAAAAAAGTAAGCTCATTGCCTATGTCTGGGTGAAGAGCGTTAAGTACATAGTAATAACAGCATCAATGACTATTCCTATGGTAATTATTAAGTGCTATGTGAAAGCACAATATGGAATATTTTATACCTTTTCTTATTTAATCCTCACAATAATCCAAAGAGGTTAATACTATTACTATCCTCATTTGACAAATAAGTAAACTAAAGTTCAGGGACCACCAATAACTTGCTGACAGTCATACAGTTAATAAGTGGCAAAGCCAGGATTTAAATTCCTATCTGTCTAATTCCAAAACCTACTTTCTTATTCAGTATGGTGAAAAGAACACAGAATTGTGTGTCTAAGTAGGCTCTCATCTCAACTCTGTCATTATCTAGCTGTGGTACTTTGAGCAAATCACATAAACTCAGGGGGTCTTAATGTCTACACACACATACACATGATTAGAGTGTGAACTAAGGTTTCTCTATAGCTGCAAGCATGTTCAACTTTTTGTTTATACCTCAACTTTAATTCTTCAGATCTACATAGTAATAGAGTAGAATATCGGGTTACTGTCAATAGCATAGATGTTTTATGAAGAAAAACTGATCTAACCTCAGAGAGATATTGATACGTTTGTGTTGTCATTATAGTTCAATCACTTAAGATTCTACTACATCCTAGGGATTATAATAATCATTAGGTGTACAACAGTAAACAGCAAAACAGGTATGATCTTTAACACATATATTTTCCTTCTAGTCTATCTTTTAAAAAAGTCAAAAATCATAAACTGTTGTGCTTGTTAGCCTAGTAATGCTGACCATTGGTTACAACTACCTTTCCTAGATTGTGTGTGGTAAGGACTTTTTCCATATTTCAGAATAGCTCTTCTAGCCAAGCAAAACCAAGGCAGTGACAACAGAATCATGTTTGGACCATGTCTTCCTGAAAGCAATATTAACATAATTTTTCTGTTTGAATAAAGATGAGTAATTTTCTTTCTTTTTGCCTCACTATCTCAGAGGATAAAAAGGGATCAAATATATGATGATGGTAGGAGAATTGACTTTGGGTGGTGAATGCACAATTCAATATATAGGTGATGTATAGTAGAATTGTACTTAAAACCTGTATAATTTTATTAACCAATGTCATCCCAATATACTTAATTAAAAAAAAATAGTGAGGGGCCCTACCTTCCTACTGTCTCTCATGGGACTGCACTGAGCCCTCTGAGGTATATGAACCTTCTACTGCATGTAAGAGAGCAGTCTGATTAAGACTGAGAGCAGGGCAAGAGAGCTGATAGAGGCCCTCCTACCTCCAGGAGGACCATCTATGCAGGACCAAGGTCTGCTGAAGCTGTGGTTGGGCAGCAGGTTCGAACCTCCCCACGCTCTCTACCAGGTACAATGCACACTTGCTGAATGCGGGGGCAGGCAAAAGGCATGTGAAATCTTTCAAGGTACAAAAAGCTCTCCTGTGATGCCTGGCAGTTCCAATCTCAGCTCTGATATTTCACCCTTTAACTGCAAACTGCTTCGAAACAATGGAAAGTTATTGTCTCACAATCCTGAAGGCTGGAAGTCCAATAATAAGGAGCCAGCAGGGTTGGTTTCTGGTGAGACCTTTCTTCCTGGCTTAGAGCAGCCTTCTCTCTGTGTCCTCATGTGACTTTTACTGGTGGTAGGTGGAGAGAGACTCTCTGGTGTGTGTCTTTTTCTCTTCTTATAAGGACATTAATTCTATCAAATTAGAGCTCCAGCTTTATAATCCTATTTAATCGTATCTTCCTAAAGGCACTATCTCCAAACACAGTTACATTGAGCATTAGTTTCAACATATGAATTTGCAAGAAGGGCAGGGAGGTGGGTGAGGACACAATTCATGTCATAGCAGTTGAGTTTGCCCTTCCCAGTATCTCGCTTTGTACTGACTGGTTGCCTGGGTTCTTTCCTCTGGTAACAGGCAATATAGTGATGAATTTTCTATAGAAGCTTCAACTTCCCCAAGTCATGCTGTAGCTACAGTTCATGCTCAGGCAGCAATAGCAAAAATAGGGAAGTGACCCCACACCAAGTTTTGACTCCCTCAAAAATCTTTCTGCCTTTTTTCATTCTCTAGGACTTTTTTGGTTGTTTAGTTGTTGTTGCTGTTATTGCTGTTATTTTATCCAGATTTATTGACAGTGATTGCTATCCTTTGGTTAATACTATATTTTTCCTGTTCCTCTAGTTTAGGGGTTGGGGGTGGAGACAGTGTCTCACTTCCCTTGGAGTGACGTCCCTGCTTGAGAAGCAGGGCATTATGTGGGAGGAAGTAGCCTCTGGTTTCTTATCTTGTCTCTCCTGATGTGGAATCTCAGCCCTAGGAGCAAGTTGGAACAAGAGCAAGGGCAAAGAAATCTAGGGCTCCAATATTCTCAGGCTGACATGCTCAGTGGAAGCAGGGTAGAGAAATGGAACCCCTGTTCTTTCAGCTGCACTTGCCTAGAATTTAGCCTCTGCAACATGGAGCTGGGTCACATAAAAAATGCTGACACCTGCCCTTTCCAGAATGATACTATAGCTTGGGGCTGGGGGACATGCAAGTCCTGTGTTCTTGGTCATACTCATCTAGAGTGGCACTTTTGTCACACTGGACTATGGGAGGAGGGAAGGAGGTAGGGGATTCAAATGCCACAGAATCCCCCCACTGTTCTTACCAAGATTTTGTAGATTTTCGTGAATAACGTTTTTCTCATTGATCTATGCCCTTAGGACAATTTCCAGAGACTTTAAGTGATTAAGATTGTTTTAAATATAATTTTTACCAATTATGGTAGTTTTTCTGGGAAACAGGTGTACAGAATTTCTCATGTCATCATTCTGGAAACGGATCTCTCACCGTATATTTAAATTTCATGTAATTGTTTTTATTGTTTTTTACTGTCAATATTCTTTTAGATTTACCTATTTTCTCTTAGTTTCCATCCATGATAAGTTTGGTTTTGTTTGTATTTACTAGTGCAAGTCTGCTGGTGACAAATATTCTTAGTTTTTGTTTGTCTTAAAATGTCTTATTTCATTATTTCTGTAGGATACCTTTAAACTCAATTAGCAAAGAATTGTTTTCATTACATTTTTCAGAACTTTACAGTATCATCAGTTGTCTTCTGGGTTTCATTGTTTATGCTGAGATATCAGCTGTCAATCAGTCTAATTATTACAGCTCTGAAGATAATTTGGCATTTCCTCTAGTTTTCTTTAGGTAATTTTTGTTGTTGTTGTTCTGTATTTATTTGTGTGAGTTCATGTATGTGTAGTCTTCTTTATTTTGATCCTGCTTGGAGTTTATAATGTTTCCTGAATCTTTAACTTGATGTCCTTCATTAGTTTCAGGAAATCATTTCTTCAAATATTGGTTATGCTTCCCTTTCCATCACTTTTCTTCTGGAATTAGAATTCTTTTATTTTAGATTCACTGCTTATTTCCTAGATCCCTTACTTTCTTTGGTATACAGTAGTGCCCCCCTCCCTAATTCATGATTTCACCTTTTATGGTTCAGTTATGTGCAGTAACTGAATGGTCCATAAATATCCAATTCCAAAAATAAAATTCCAGAAATAAACAATACGTTTTAAATTGTGCATAGTTCTAAGTAGCATGATGAAATTTTGAGCCTTCAAGCTCTGTCCGACATGAGACAAAAATTATTCCTTTGCCCCTTGTATTCAGGAGGCATACACTACTCTACCCATCATTAGTCACTTAGCAGCGACCTGGGTTATCAGATTGACTGGCTCAGTATTGCAGTGCCTATGTTCAAGTAACCCTTATTTTACTTAATAATATCCCCAAAGATCAAGAGTAGTGCTACTGAAAATTAGGATATGTCAAAGAGAAGCTGTAAAGTTCTTCCTTTAAATGAAAAGGTGAAAATTCTCAAGGAA
The DNA here is from genome assembly GCF_001890085.2 of Hipposideros armiger. Lineage (NCBI taxonomy): Eukaryota > Metazoa > Chordata > Mammalia > Chiroptera > Hipposideridae > Hipposideros > Hipposideros armiger. The sequence goes on from NW_017731575.1 coordinate 1,554,396, forward strand.
AGAAAATAATTGTATGCTGTTATTACTTAAGATTCATGGTAAAAATTAATCTTCTATCTGTAAAATTATGAAGCAGGAAAAAAGAAATGTGTGCTAGTTTTGCTGTCGCACCTCAGACTGCAAAAGTTACAACCACAATGTGTGATAAGTACTTAGTTAAGATGGAAAAGGCATTAAATTTTCAGGTGGAAGCCATGAACAGAAAACATGCTTTGATTGATGGCAATGTGTTGTGTTAAAAAGTATTGAGCCTGTATGACTACTTCAGCAAGGGATCCCCTGAAACTAGTAACATCAAGCCATTAACTACAAGTAAGGATGTTTACAATTATATGTTTTGAGATAGATAGATAGATAGATAGATAGATAGATACATACATACATACATACATACATAGAGAAGAGGGAGAGAGACCACATCACATAACTTTTATTGAAGTATATTGTTATAATTTTTCTATTTTATTGTTAATCTTTTATTGTGCCTAATTTATAAATTAAACTTTATCATAGGTATGTATGCATAGAAAAAAAAAGACATAGTATATATAGGGTTCACTACTATCCATAGTTTCAAGCATCCACTGGGGTTTTTGGAACTTATTCCCTGTGGGTAAGGGGGGACTAATTTATTTTCCATTCTTTTGTTTCTCCTTCATTTTTAATATTTTCTTTTAACTGTTTTTCCCATCAACTATTCTCTCTTTATCTGTGTTAATCTGTTTTTAATCCACTGAGATCTTAGTTATTGTATTTTTTTAATTCTAGAATTTCCATTAAGTTATTTTTATGATTTTCAGTTCTCTACCAAGTTCTCAGTGTTGTCCATTGTTTCTTTAAATGTCTGTTTGATAAACCTCATTATCAGGCTCCCCAATATTTATTTTTCTACTATCTGTTATTTCTCATCATTCTTTGTTTGTTTTGTTTTATCACATGTTTTGTCTCCTTGACTGTCTGGTGTGCACATGTATATGAAAAACTGTAAAATAATTTGAAGGCTAGGATAATGTTATCTTTATCTAGACATGATTTATATTTGGTTCTCACAAACATTCTGGGCTACTTGCAGATCATTTTAATCCAAATATAGGAATTGAAATTATTTGAAGATGGGCTTTATAAATTTAACAATTGATCTGCTTTTCATTCTCACTTACTTATAAGATATGGTCTTCAGAGTCTCAATCCAAAGCCTTGCACATTTACTCAAGTTTCCCATCCTTGACAGACAAAGAAGTGTAATATTTGTTCTCCTACCTCAGAAAGCTTTAAAATTTATGCTCAACTCTTCAATCTCCCAGTTGTTTCTTCTGGCATTAGTAGAAATTTCTTGTAGAAAAGCTGTCCCAAATGACTGGCTCAGTTACCTAGTTTTCCTTTTTCTAAAGGGCTCAGACTTAGAATTTCTTGTGCTTTGTTAGTTCTCAAATCTATTCCCAGACGATTTGTATATCTTGTCCATTTAGTGCTCAGCAGGAGGGTTATTCTGCAATACTTTACACAAACTCAGCAATCTAAAACGAAGCTAGGCAATATTTTAAAAACATAAAAATAAGCAAAAAAATCATCAATGGTTTCTCAATAGTTTTATAATAAAATCCAAATATATTATCATGTTCTACAAGGCCCAACAAGACCTGACCATAGTCCATTTCTTCAATCTTATCTTAACTAATCTCTCCCTAACTCACTAACTCCCATCAGATTAACTTTTCTGCTCTTCATATACACCAAACAACTTTCTGCTTCTTGGACTTTGTATTTATTATTTATCTTGGAGTTTAAACACGATTGACTCCTGCACATGCTTATCTTTGCTCAAATATTAGCTCCTCAAAACTGCCTAGCCTGTCCATCCAACTAATGAAAAACTTCCTAATTCAGTTACTCTCTATTGCAACAATACCCTCTTGATTTGTCTTATAGCATTTATTACAATTTGTAATTATCTCTCTTTTTATTACAATTTTATTTTTATAAGGACAGAATTTTATGAGTCACTACTACTTCTTTAGCACTATGAATAATGCCTGACACATAGTAGCTACTCATCAAATATTTATTTAAACAAATAAATTATAGCCCATGACTGTAAGCAAATTCATTAACTTCTTTGACCTCAGTTTTTCACGTTTTATTTTGAAATTCAGGTGGTCATCATACTAATACCTAGCTTACCTAGTTAATTGCATAATAAAAATGAAAATATCTAACACCTAGAAGACATTCAATAAACTTAACTATTCCTTCCTTCTTCTTTTCTTTTTTCTTTTCCATGTAGTTACTGAATTATAAAACAAAGTAAGCATAATTTTAATTTTATCTTTTGGCATAACCTATTCCCCTGGAGAGTGTAAAAATGAGTAATTTCTAATACAATAAAATTACAGGATGGGGGAGGAGTATTTAAATTTCCCTGGAAGCATATAGGAATTTTCCTTGGTGGTTTTTATGTCATCTTGATTTAAAAAAAAAAATTCCTCTTTGCTTCTTGAAAATAAATGTTTGCAAATGTGAAAAATAGTCAAAATAAAATAAATATGTCTTTGGTTTTGATCTGGCATCAATTTGTGTATAGCAACAATGTTGGAGTTTAGCAAAGTGCTTGCCTCTGCTGTGAAGCCATTGCTGACTGTCACTTCCTATTCCCCAGTCACTATGTAATTAAGGCATTGCCTGGATTTTATGTCCTAGAAGTGAGGTGGACCCAATTTATTTACTGCAAGACCCCTGGCTACCTGATGGTTAAATGGTCTGACTATATGTGACTGTTTATTAAGTATGGTTTGACTATGATTCGCACTGTGTTAGTGTGGAGACATCTTGGAACTTCAATTCCCATGTATCCCATTATTTGTGTTCTTAGGTTTTTAATGAACAAGCGTTTCACCAAGTATATCTCATTAGCAGAAACATAGCAGGATTGGTAGATTTGTTCTATGCTTCATTCAATGGGGGAGCACTACGATGGTATTCTGCAGAGGTTGGCAGGCCTATCTGCTGCAACTGAGCTGTAGAACATAAGGTAATGCATTCATAATAAATTGGCAATTTGAAACATTTCTCTCTTCATTTTATGTATCTATAATATATATAGCCTTGTACCAGGAGAAGTCACTCTATTAAGAAAGACTCAGTTTATTCCATCAAATTGTCTCTGCTACCTATATCTGGCATTAGGAACAAAAAAAATAGTTATTAGGATTTCACACTAAAATTCCATGCACTCCGTTTTGTTTGTAGATAGCAGACTGACTGCAAATTTTTTGTGCTTAAATACTTTGTGACCCCATTAGAGAGGGAGCACAGTATAAAAATATTCAATGTGTCATAAACATAGTCATTATTTCTAGCATGTACTGAAAATTACCAGTATCAGCAAGGATATAGAAACCTTCAAATTAAAGTCACAAGATAAAACAGAGTAAATAACCACTCTTTCACAATGAATGTGAGGCTATAAAACTATCAAATGTGAAACCAGAGCTGCACACACTATGAAGTTTAATATGTTTTGAGAATTTCCTCTCAGGTAGATATATCACTTGCAACATTTTCAGTAGAGCGTAACAATTAGAAATATTTGAAAACTCTAGCTCTTGGAGTAGGATATCTCTAATATTATGAATTGATTTTGACATTATTAGTAGATTTATTCAGCTGAAGGTAAATGCTTCTTTCAGAGATGAAAGATACAGTTTTTTAGTTTCATTAGTTCTCTCAGAGACACAGAAAATTAACAAAATTAGATGTCTTTGAAAGTTCCTAATCATATATCTTGAGTTATTAATTATTTCTCCTTTTTTGAACAACCTTTTATTAGTTACTGCTTTGTAGACTACATTTCATTTTCCCAGCTGTTAGACTGGTTTGTATTTTCATCACAATTGAACAGATATTTATTTGTGAAAACTGTTTGCTAGCAATTTACCTCAGGAAAATTCTGTTGTGTGTTTCAAATGTTTGGAGGACTTTCCAAGAATCTGTAATTACTGTATCTCAAATAGAGGCTGAATTGCTTATATTTGGCTGTTTATAATTCCCTCATTCATTTATTTCTTCATTCACTAATTCATACGAATATTACCTACCTCTTGAGTTTCTTATAACATAACATGTATATATGGGGTTTAGATAGTACTAACACATAATTAGAGCTCAGTAAATGTTAGTTATTTCTGTTAGTGTTAATTATTAGTTGAATCAATAAATGGATTTACATTAGTATACCCAAAAAGGTTGAGTTGACTTGGTGTCAACTCTTGGCACCCACAATATACTTTTCCAAAGAAATAACATTCTCAGAGTGTTTCAAATCCCCATTTCTGTTTGCAAAAGCTTTTTCAACCCAATGTGTAGCTGGGCCTGTGTACTTATCATCATTCTAAACAACCTAAAAATACTTTGTCCATCAATTAGTCTTCGACTCCATTCTCATAACAGTAGGGACACTTTGAGTTCAGAGTTGCTTTTATTCAGATGCCTGCCTCAGTATTTTTCAGGAAGAATAGTGTAGATTTAGATTCCAGATTTATAGGAAGAAAAGTGAAGTTCCCTGGGTAATTTGTAGTATTTTGTATCCAGAATAGGTGATGGTTTTCAAGGGGAGAATTCATTTGGGGGTAAACCTCTGGCAGTTACATGGTGGGAAGTTGGGAAGCTATTTATGTGTAGATTTGTGAGCTTCTATTTTTCTTTTGATAAGAAGTTCTCATTTACATTACTACTTTTAAAATATGAGAATTATAATCATGGCTCGTATTTAATGGGTGCTCTTATGTGCCAGAAATTAAACTAAAGACTTGGTATGACTTCTCCAGTAATTCTCAAAACAACCCTAAGAGATAAGTACTGTCATTATCACCATTTTACAATAAGGAACATTAAGCTTAGCTAGCTTAAGTAACTTGTCTGAAATCACAGATTTAATAAGTGGTTATGCCTGGGTTTAAATTGATTTGGTCTAATAGCAGAGCTCAGAAATCTGAATGTGTTGTACACTGCTTCTTAAGGAAGTGGCTCAAATAAGGAGGGAAAGTTAAAAAATCAACCTTATTATTGGGCCTGTGACGAGAAAACAAAACAATTTAGGGCTCTGGGTAATTCAGAAGGTGAAATACTGTGCTTACTAGAAGAATCCAAATAAGTGTCCAAAAGTCAAAATGAGGGGTTTATTGGCCTGAAAAATGTGCATCGTCTCCTTGGTTTTAATTCAAAGAGCTGAAAGAGAAAGCAAATTTTTCCCCCTCCAAATTGGCATATGCATAGTAATTGTTTCCCAGGTCACAGCCACAGACGTTTTCACTTCTACTAAGTGAAGCTTGGCTGAAAGAATACTTTGTTTCTTGTTTGATTCTTTTGTAATGAGCCTGGGCTGAATACTAGAAAGGATGCCTGAAGAGAGGGTAACAAGAAGTCAACAGAAGAAATGACTTATCTGGTCATTAGACCCTTAAATCCTTTGATCTGGGGAACACTAATCAACGTAGTGTGCAGAGGTGTGGGTCAGGCATTGAGGTACTTTGTTAACTCCCTCATCCCCTGTCCCCGCCCCCACCCCCTCCCAGAAACAATGGGCTAAAGCTGGAGGAGAGGAAGAGAGAGGCAGGCAAAGACGCAATAAAGGGCCTGCACGGGAAGTGTTCACACCATGGGCTGTATGGTATGACCCGTAAAGCAGTGATACAAAGTGTATCACAAAAGCAAGACTAGTCCTGTAAGCTTCTAGAACTCAGTGCTAAGCATCTGCGATCTGCCTCTTAAACATTTGTATCTCACTATAGGAAGAAAGATAAAACAGCTGCACATGTTGTCTCCATTGCTGTAAACCTGTCATCAGCCCTGCATTGTTTACATGTGGCTACAAGGTCTTTAAGCCCAGGATCCCTTAGCTATACAGCAGAGACAGATATTTACATGACAGCTGTGTCAATTGGAAGCAGCCTTGTGAGCTTGTTTGTTTCACTAAAGCTTCAGTCACCACCACCCACCCCTCTCCCACTGCCCCAAAGACACAAATCTAATTCTTCCCCCTTTTTAAAATGAGCTCTATGTTAATAATAGAACTGCAGTGCAGATGCTCAAAATGGAAATAGCTGGCATTTCCCTAACAAGGCTCATAATTCTGCTAGAAATAATGGATTTCAAGTAAAATAGCTCCAGTCCAAGAAGAGTGGTTATAATTCATGACCAGACGCTCAAATGAAATCAAAATCTGGGAAACATGCAAAGTGCTAATTTTCTACATCAGTGGAATTTATCAAGTTCCTACTGATTAATTTGAACAGTGCTTTGGTTGTTCAATTGATAGAGCTTTGTTTGCCTTGCAAAGACATCTGAATGACATTGATTTAAATATTATTGGAACTCCCTGGTTTTGTGAAAAGTTTTAAAAACTGTAAACCCAAACCCCCTGAATTATAAGTGGCTGATATTAAATGTTTTTATTTTTATTTTTATTATTTTTTATCATTTGAGGGTAAGACTCCTATTTACTTCAATGAAGTAAATAGCAATATATCTTTGGAGAACAATTACCATGCAATTCTCAAGGAACTGGGGTTTAATGCAGTACTGTTACATTAGTTTATTATTAGCCTTTCCAAAGAAAGTACTTATTATCTAATAGATACTGTTTACAATTAACCTGGTTGACAAATAAAACACTCCTAACATGATTAGAAATAGTTCCACATCGATAATATGCCCTAAAATCTTTTTTCCCCACTACATTAAAATTGTAAAATATAAAAAGTTTGTCTGGCCATAGTAGGTTGAATAATGCCCCCTGCCCCCTATGCCATGGGTGTCCCTGTCCTAATCTCCCAGAACCTGTGAATATTACTTTATACAGGGGATCTTACAGATATGATTAAGTCAAGGATTTTGAGAAAATGATCCCAGGTTATCTGAGTGGGCACTGTATAATCATAGGGATTCTTATAATAGGGAGGCAGGAGATCAGAAGGATAAAAAGCTATGGGATGATGAAAGCAGAGATTTGAAGATGCTATATTGCTGACTTTGAAGATGGTGAAAGAGGCCACAAGTGAAGGGATACAGCTCTATGAGCTGAAAAGACAAGGAAAGAGGTTTTTCCCCTTGTTAAAAACAAGACAACAGCCCTCAAATGGAGTCACTTATGCCAAGCCCCACATCACGAAATCAAGACTTTATTAGTTTCACCTCTCCCAGAAATGGAATCTTAAACCAGTCAGTCGGGAATCACCTAATCAGCATGTTAGCTAACTTGCATGATAGACCCTCTGCCATCACCTAAAGGAAAGTAACTGCAATAACCAACCTGCTTTCCCCCCCCCCCTAGTATAGTTTCCTTCTTCCTGCTCCCTTCTAGCTATAAAAATCTTTCCTTTTGTGGAGCTCTTCGGAGTTCTCTTCTATCTGTCAGATTGGATACTGCCCAGTTCATGAATCCTTGAATAAAGCCAAGAAGGTCCTAAAAATGTATACAGTTGAATTTGTTTCTTAAAACACTACAGCCTCCAGAGAGAGTGCAGCCCTGCCTACACTTTATTTTCAGCCCAGTGAAACCCATTTTGATTTAAGATAATAAATTTGTGTTGCTTCAGGCAAATAAGTTTGTGGTCTTTTGTTTCCACAGCAACAGGACGCTAATACACTGGCATTAACCTGAATACTTACAGCAATTAGTGCACTTAAATAAGTAGAGGGACTGAGTATTTCATTTGAACTGGAAAATATTGACTGAGATTTAATACATTCAGTTAGCTTAAGACAAACGATTTCAAGTCATTTTAAAGTTAAACACATTCTCCAACTCTGGAGTCCTGTTAGGTGATGTGGAATCCTGTTAATTTGAGCATGGCTGGTCCCAGAAGCAGTGTGCCTTTGGAATACCTAAAGGGTGCTGAAGGACCACGATAATGAATGAGCTGTCTAATTATTCAGAAAATTATGAACAGGTGCTATACAATTCATGCTCTATCATTAAATAACATTCATCAAGTTAACAGTTTCAGATTGTTAATTGAGGATCATGTTTCTCTAAGTCTTTTTTT
>NW_017731575.1:1564707-1567356 GCF_001890085.2 Hipposideros armiger
GAAGGCTCGGGAAGCAACATTTACTGATGTTGGCACAGGCTCAGCGGATGTACATCCAGAGGCTGAGCCCCAACCCGGGCGGGACTCGGGGCTATATACCCTCAGGTTTCCAGGTTGGCAGCTAAGATTTATTATTAGGACATGTGGCCATTGTGCCATTTCCTGACTGGCTCCCGGGTGAGGTAGGAATTCGGAAATATTAAACATGAGAAGTCTTAATGGCCATGCAGTCTAGGAATGTCTTTGTCGGAAGCTCCCTGCTACAGCGCGGAATCCTTAGTGACCACGTGGTCTGGGAAGGCCTTTGTCTAGGGCCCACTGCCACAGTAAGAAGTCAGGTAACCATATACATGTGGGTTTCCTATTCTGTTTCTATTCTATTGATCCATTTGTCTGTCTTTGCACCAATATCATAGTATTTTAATTGCTATACTTATATAGGCAATCTGATATTTGATAGTGTCCCTCAATATTGCCTGGACCACTCTTACACCTTTGTATTTCCATATATGTTTTAGAATCAGCTTGTCCATTTACACACATATACATGCACACACACACACACACACACACATATACCACAAGACTGCTGGGAGTTTGATTAGGACTTATTGAACCAATAAATCAACCTGCAATACATCTTCATAATAATTAATGTTACCCATGAATGTGATATATCTCTCCATTTACTTGTTTTTTTTAAACTCTCCCTGTAACTTCTGTTAAGTTATATTGTTTTCATTTTATTTATTTCTAAATATTTGATGTTTCTGGTGTTGTGTAAAAATGTTAAAATTTTATTTTCTATTGGTTTCTTGCTGATGTATAGAAATACAATGCTAAATCGACTTATTCTAATAATTGTCTATAGATTCTTTTTGCATTTTCTATATACCAAGGGAGGGTGCCAAAATTACCTACTTTAATTCATCTTTTGTTACCAGTATATGTTGAGCATTACAATTTTAATACAGTTTTTTCCTTTCTTAAAATGTGTATATGTGTTTTTGGCACCCTCTGTATACTATCATGTCATTTGCAGTTAATGAGCATTGTCCTCCTTTTCAAACTTTATGCCTTTTATTCTAATTTCTTGCCTTACTGCACTGATTAGCATCTCCAGTACAATGTTAAGTAGAAGTTTGACATCATTTCCAGTTCACTAATCTTGTCTTTTGCTCTGTCTGTTGCTGTTAACTCATCTAATTAATTTTAGATTTTTTTTTTCAGGCCTGGAATTTCTACTTGATTTTTAAGATTCCAGTTCTTTGATGAAATTATATTTTCATCTATTTTTCTGTCTTTTCCTCTATTTTCTTGAATATACTTATTATAGTTATTTAAAGATCTTTGTTTACTAATTTTAATATCTGGATACTTGTGAGTCTCTTTTCTTACTTTTGGTTATATGGTCCTGTCTCTTGGCATTTCTAATATATTTTTTTAAANAAAATAATTTTATGGTTGGGGGTCATCACAACATGAGGAACTGTATTAAGGGGTCGCGGGCATTAGGAAGGTTGAGAACCGCTGGGGAAGAAGACTGACCTGCCTGGGAAAATGTGCTCCTTATCTGCTGTGAAGAGAGAAGAACGTGAAGCCCAGAATGGAACAAATTAAGGCCATAAAAGCTGTCTTGTTTCTCCAGCCCTCTCTCCCTTTCTTTCTTCTTTTCTTTAAAAACAGAGGCAGCTATTGCTATGGAAATCTCTTTCTTTTCTAGAAAGGCAGGGTATAAAATGATGATAGCTTTAGGAAGCTTGCGGAAGGTGAGGACCTTGGATGAAAGAAAATTTCTAGGTGTCACCATTCTACCCAGAAGTTGAATTAGAAACCACAATAAATCATACCTGACTATTTTTCCTTGGGTAAGTCACATATACCTCTAAATTAGAAAATAATTAGGTAATCATTCACTAATGTTCTCCTAATCACCTATAACTAAGCACCAAAAGAGACCTGAATGTAAATTTTTTTATCTGCTAATTAATAACATTTAGCTTTCATTGAGCTTGTGTTCAGAATAGGTTGAGACTGGTCATTTTGAAAAGAACAACTAAGCAGAGATGAAGAATCTCAAAATTTAATCTCACTTCTGCCATTTTAGAAATTATATGTATATAAATTTCTATGAATCTCTAGTTTCTTCATTCATAAAATTAAAATAAAATTTCGCCTTTCAAGATTTCATGTACAAAAATGCCTAGCATGTAGTATATGTACTTTTCAGAGTATTTTCTCTACTTTTCCTTATAGAATGAAGAGTAGATTTTAGTCCAAAAGTCCAGATATGTAAGAAACATAATGTAAATTTATTAATTTTTCTAATACTCAGCGATGAACTAAAGAGCATTGAGTTCCTGTGTTCTCAAGGTGGTTGAAATTGCAATCTGAGTCCATCCCCCAGGATTGCTTCTGATGTCATGAAAACTATGTTCTCCTGGGAATCAAACTGCCTGGGTTTCAATCCTAACACCAGCAATTATCTCTAGGGCCTTGGGCAAGTTATGTTACCTTTTTGTGCCTCAGGTTATTCAGCTGTAAAGTGGGTATAATAGCAACAACTCTATCACAGAGTTTTATGAGGATCAAGTGAATTAAAACATGAAAAACATATAATGGAAGTAACACATAGTTAGCCCTTTAATA
>NW_017731575.1:1571871-1613483 GCF_001890085.2 Hipposideros armiger
AGTCGCCATCCAGCCACCGGTCGGCCACTCGTGGCCACTCAGCTCAAGGTGCCGCCTTCAATCTTAGTTGTTCAAGGTGCCGCCTTCAATCTTAGTTGCGTAGCCCACATCACATGTGGGAGTCCTACTGGCAACCTTGTTAGGAGCACGTGCTCTCACCAGCTGAGCCATCCTGCCACCTGTTGGCAGCTCAGCGGCAGCTCAGCTTAGGCACAGTGTCACTGGCCTATATGGGAATCGAACCGGTGATCCTGTTGCTCAGGGCTTGTGCTCTTAACCAGCCCCTCAGCTGGCCCCCTGTATCAGCCTTTTCTTAACTTTGGCAAATTATTATTATTATTATTACTATTATTAATTATTATTCCCTGTGTTCTATATCTCACCTTTGAGTTATCAAATTCTGACTGGCAGGGTCTCTGAACGATGCTGACTGTACACATAGGCTGGCTGTCCAAAGCAATTTCCATATGATTCTTTCCCATAACATATCTTGGCATAGTGCTAGCAAGTAGAGAATACATTTATAATGCCTACTAATGTCATTTGAAGAGAGGAGTCAGTGCCCATGCAAATGAGCTATTAATGCTGATCCCTAAAAGAAGTGGTGGTACAGTCAAATGCTGTGACAGTATTACCTTGCAGCCTATTTAAAAGGCATTTCCATCATGATATGATAAATTCCCCCATGTTGGGCTGTGCAACCTCACAAAAGCAGGAAAGGCCATTCATTTGAAAAAGATACAGCCATGTGGGAATCTGTAACATTTTGTTTGGCTTCTAAGAGAAAAATCTACCCAATTTTATGTGCGTTAACTTAAAAGAAGGAGTTTGGCCTCTATCACTAGCAATGATACTAGTCAGTGTCTAGCTTCCCTGTGTAGGTGACTTTGGTAATGACTAAGGGCCTGTTAACTATATATCTTTCATGTTCTCAGTTGGACTTTAAAGATTTTGCCATCAGAATAGCCCCTAGACATTCATGAAAACATATGGTGGCACACAGGAAATCAGGAAATTTGCTCTTGGAATGAGGAGGGATAAGTCTCTCTGGCTAGAACATTGTTTAGGGAGTATTGGAGGTATATACACAAATAGGTCAATGTGATGGGCCCATCAAAGTGGCAAGCCACATTTTGCATTTGTTTTTGTGATAGATTGTGGTAATTTAGAAGCAAAATGATTAGACTCGTTATTTCAAAGTGTCAAAGGTAATTATCACTTAGTGATTTTTCCACTGTTAAGAGTCATAGGGAATACCTAGGACCTGGAATGACTTGTTCTCATCACTGTTGGCATTTTGCTTTGAGTCTCTGCTGTGATTTTATGGCCAAATAAAAGGTAAAATTAATCTCTTCTTCCCCACTTCCCACCCTCTGCCTCCTCCAGGCTTGCCGAAGATACTCGTCACAGTCTTTTCAGGTCATCCAAGGAAAATACAGATCTAAGACTCTGTCTCAATTGAGCTTCTAATTAGGACCGTGTTTTAGTAGATCATAAATTGTCTTTACAACACAAATAAGAAACACAAAGACTTTTCTAAATGAGCTATATTTAATCTACACCATTGAATTTATGTATTTTACTTCCAATCTGTGAAGCATTTATCTGCTATTGTAATTTAAATATAAATGAATTCAACCAGAGACCCACACTCTCTGAGAAGGCATTGTAGCTTAATGAGTAAATATGTATTAGCGTGTCTTAAAACTGCACATTATTGACCTGAGAGCCACCAGGGAACTATAATGACTGATTATGTAAATCCTCAATTGCAGATTGTCACTGTATTCCATAATGTCATTAATTTACATTAATGTCAGTCTTTCCTTACCAGGCACTTATTAATTAGCTGTTCATTGACACATATTCTAATGCAGACTTTTTGTGAGTCATTAAAGTCCTTTGTGAGAAGACTTCCTTGAAGACCTTCTAGTTTGTGTATAATTGACAAACCAGATGACAGCTTTTACTGTTGATCATAAAACTACAGCCAATTCACTTGGGCACTGGATGTATGCTTTGAAACCTTTCCTTTTAATGTTTTTTTGTAGAGAAAAAACATAAAATTTATGTGCAGGTAAATTTTATTTATTAAATGGTCTAAAATATACCCTTTTCTGCAAGGTCAAGTTCAGACAGACGAGTTTTCTAACCAAATGCACAACTGCTTCTGGAGATTTTATAATCACAAAGCCTCCTCAGATGTACCCACTACATACAAATCCTCTGAAAAAGTCTAATGTTTTTAAGATAATTTTCTAAACTATCAATCATTTAAAAGTACAGGTTTTCATTTGTTTAATACCTCATCTAACTGAATTCAGTCTACTGAGCAGCCAATGACTGACAATATTTACCTCCTGGAAAAAGCCATCATTTAGATTCAAGGTTGTGCTTACCAACCAAGGGTATTCAAGGTCTCAGATTGCCTTGATTTCTAATGAAACTAATTACTACATTAGTAATCACTGTAATCCATTTATTCATTCCTTTACTCATTCAGAAATACTTATCAAGCACTAACTCCACATCTAGTACTACCTAGACTGCAATGAACAAAGGAGACAAAAAAAAAAAAAAGCCTGCCTACCTGCAGCTTACTTTCTAAGGGGGAGAGGAGATAGACAGTAAGCAAGAAAATCACATAGAACTTTAGAAGATAATATAGTGGGGAGGAGCATGCCATCAAAGGGTATAAGAAGCACAGTAAAGGCAAGGAGCAGGGTGGAGATGAAGTATCATATTTTGCCATGTATAATGCAGTTTTTGCCCAAATTTGTGAGGGAAAAATAAGTATGCGCATTAAACATGGGTAGTACTAACTCTTATAACTATATAAATGTTTTTAATTCTTTTATTTATGCTTATGAGTTAAAAGTGTAACTTTAGAAATCAATAACAATATCTGTATGCAAAATAATACCCTGGAATACAATAATCGGTTTTGGTGAACTTAGGATGAACTTGCAATGATGAAGTATTCTTGGCCTTCTATGATGGGTAAATATCGTAAATTTGTTACCAGTACATAAAATTTCTTGTACCTTGCATCTGTTCTTGTGTTTTGTAATTATTTGTTACATGAAGTTTCTTGTACCATAATATGTTAAGAAATAAATGCTAAAATTCCTTTATAATACAAAAAACAAGTACCTAAATGTCACAAATAAAAATTTGAATAAAAAATTAAAACGAAAGATTGTTTTCCCTGAAAGTTTGGGCCAAAAACATGGGTGCACGTTATACATGGGAGCACATTATACACAGCAAAATATGGTAGTAATTTTAATTAAGGTGGTCAAGGAAAGCATCTTTGAAAACGGAGGTATGGGACAAAGATGTGAGTGAGAGAAGGAAGAAACCATGCAGATAACTTGAGGAAGAGACTTCTGGGCAGGAGAAAATAAAAGTTCTGGAAATGTAAGAAGATTAATGTGGTAAAGAGTGAGTGAGGGGTTGGTCAGGAGATAGGTTCTGAGCAGTCATGGGAGGGGTAGGCAGAGCATGGAGGGCCTTGCAGGCCATTGCAAGATTTTAACTTTTACTCTGGGATAGGGAGCCCTGGGAGGTTGGCAGCAGAGCAATGACCAAATCTGAATATATTAGCAGACTCCTTCTGGTTTGCATATTAAAATAAGCTGTGAAGTTAGGTGGATTGGGAAGGGCAAAAGGAGAAAGAACGTTTAAAAAGATATTGCAATAATCCATGCTAGGACCAGGATGGTAGTAGTCGAGAAGAGGCCAGATTCTCAATACACTTAGGATACATAATATAATATATATAGTACTATATAATCAAGATTTGCTTATGAGTTCAGTACTGCATACACGAGAAAGATAAATCAAAGATGACCCAAGGCTTTGGCCTGAGCAACCAGAACTATGTGATTGCCTTTAACTCAGATGGAAAGAACACAAAAGGAGCAAGTTTGAGGGGAATTGAGGTAGACTCAAGAGTTGTTGTTTTGTTTAATGCTAAGTATTCAGTTCCCATTAGATATTTAATAGAGATACACAGAGGTAGTTGAATTTCAAAATCCAGGGTTTAGAGGAGAGATACATGCTAAAGATGTTTATTTGGGAATCATGAAGGTATACTTGGTGTTTAAGGCCATAAGACTGAGAAAGATCATCAAGGTAGAAAGAATAGAGTAGAGAAGACCCAAGAACTGTGATCCCTGGTGTCGGGTCCGAGGGTGTCAATGAGGGATCGTCTCAGTGGTGAGATGCCCAGCTGAAAGAAGGCACGAGGCAGACTGTGTGCCATAAACACAGCAACAGCTCTTTATTGATCTGAGGCCGGGGCCAGAGAGAGCAATCCAAAATGGAAGTGGGGTTTTATACCCTTAAACAAACTACAGGTGCATGGTGCCAGCACACATGCGCACAGGAAGGATATTTAAAAGCAATTAACAGAACAGGATAACAGGAAATGTACACCAGCAAGTCATTTCCTACCCTCTGTCCTACCCAAGGGGGAGGGGCAGGCTGGTCTCCAAAGCTGCAAGCATTTCCTAACTGAAAGGCCCTAGCACTTGAGCCCCACACCTTGGCACTCCAGCAGCAAAACATTAGAGACAATAGGGGAGAACCAGCAAAAAAAACTAAGGAGGGGTAGCCGGTGAGGTGGGACAAAAACCAAGAAAGTGTTGTGGAAACCAGGTGGAGAAAGTGTGTCAAGAAGTAGGGAGTGATCAAATATTCCAAACACTGCTGATAAATCAAACACAAGAGAATTAAAGATTAACTGTTGGAGTAACATGGAGGTCATTGGTGGTTTTGACAAGAGAGCCTTAAGTAATGATGAAATTGGAAGTCTGATTGGAATGGGTTTAGGAATGGATGGGAGGAAAGGAATTGGAATCTGCGGTCATAGGAAACTATTTTGAGGAATTCTGTTGTAAAGGGAGCATACTTACTAATGTAAGATTTCGTTTAGTGCAAGACATGGTAGGATTCTTGAACGTGAACATTAATGAAATATTTTTCTTGACTGCTAAGGAGTACTGGTGTCAGAGGGACCTCTATCATGGATATTTCTCTTCCTAGATTTCTCCCATGCCCCAGAAGTATAGCTTCTGGACATTTTAGAAGCAGCAGAGGTATTCAGATAAGAGGAGATCTAGAAAAGTCCCGAAAAGTTAGGGCCATGGACTTCTTAAATAACTATCCCCCACATGTAGGAGTCAGAGTTCACCACCATCCCAGTTATTGGTATCAATGAGCAATGGTTTAAAACTCCAGGTCTTGATCGTTGATTTGTGAAGTAACCTTAGATATCCTCTGAGGATTCAGTTGTTCTGAATTAAAATAAATGGCCCAACAAGATGGTCTCTGTGGTCCCTTGGGGACTGAGAGTCTTTGCATTTGATGTTAATAACACTGTAGATTCCTAAATAGCGTGAACAAACTGCATTTTTACAGAGGCTAATGCTGTTTTTCTATTCAAGGTAGAACCTTAAAATAATCTTAAAATTATGGCAGCTGGAAAACTGATATTTGAGAAGTGTTAAATAATTTTTACATTACAGGGGAGAGCTGGAATCGATTCTTGGGGCAGGCCCTCAATTTATTCTAGGAGGGATCTTTTTAGTCCTAGTCATAAATTTTAAGGTAAAAATTATCATTTGCTTTTTTCCAAAATTGCTCCTGGGAAAGCCACAAATGGGGGAAATGATTCTAAGGTTGATGTTGACACTAAGGTTCAGAGTATAAAACTTGAAATGTACTTCATAGTTGTCATCATATCAGAGCATCCCCACGTAGATCTTTATAATGATAACTGTTTTAATTGTCTTTTAACTAGGTTGGAAAAGGGTAAAGGGGTTTTCTAGACTTGAAGAGAAATCATGAGCAGAAAGCTTTCACTAATAAGAGGTGAGTTAACCTGCAATATGGTATCAGATATGAAGTTGGAAGAGAGATAGACAGGAAATGAACATTTAAAGGACAGGGCTACTAGATTCTAGAAACAGTGATGTCTGATTTCACATAAGGTCTAAACTTTTCTGAGCTATAAGTCTCTTATGGTAACTCAAGCATCAGGTAAAAACACAAAGAAAGATAGAAGCTACAGTCTTGCATTAACTGTGCTTCAGAGAATCAATGTGGGCATGTCTGAAAAAGCAGTTATGAGCTACATGCAAGTGACAAAAACAGAATCTCAGGACCGTAGAGAAGGAAGTCTATGGCAAGAGACAACCAAAGGAAATTTGTGAGAAAGATAAGTGGTCTTTTTGGATTCTCAGAAATAATAATGAAAGACAAATTCCCAGGGGGAAAAAAAAAAGTATAGAGTTCTTAAAGTCATTTCTTGAACATTTAAGTTGCACATTAAAGGGAAAGGTAACTCCCGTGGGCTAGGTAAGTTGGGGACATTTGAGTTTACTTCCATTTGAATCTCTGAATCTATTACTCACAAGATGTTATGGTTTGAGTAATAATTTTAAAACATTATTCATTGAAAGAAAAAATATTAACAGAAAAGGAGTTTTTGATAGACACTGTTCATTACCTGTCCAGGATCTTTCTTCTTCTTCCTCTTCCCTAACTGACCCTAAATAGTCTCTAAGGTGACATTATGCCTAGCTGAAAAGCTCAGCTTACCAACATGTAGACCTAAGAAGCCACACGACATGTAACTCAAAGTCATTGGCTGGTACCTGTGGGAGAGCTTGTTGAAGGAGGAACACTCAAATGGCGTGTATCTTTTTGCATTTTGCCCTTTGCCTTTGGCCTCCTACTCTTCTCATATCTGTAGGGACAGATGCCTGGAGATGCAACAGATAGCTTGCAACTATAAGGACAGAAGCTGTTCATTAATCAAGGAGAAACAAAAAGAAAGGAGTTTGATTCCTTATGGCACTGTAGAGCCTCCATGCATAACTTGGACTTTCTATTTCTGGCAATTGCATTGTATGAGAAAAATTAACATCTATTCAGTTAAGGTACATTATTTGTACTTCCGTTACATGGAGCTAAACAGAATCCTAATTGTTAGAATTTTTGCTTCATTGACTTTTTTTTTTTTAACTCCCCAACCCTCTACTTGTTATTTCCTTTTCTTTCTTTTTCAAAGGTCACAATCCTGGTCTGGCATTTCTGATGCCTGCCTTTAAAGTTTCTTTCTTTTTTCCCCTAAATCACATGAGTAGATTTTCTTGCCTGTCTTTATTATCCAGATAAGATAAGATGGTCCCCTGGGTTTGAGCACAGACCTAGAATAAAATCAAGGTGACTTGTGTCCCTGCAGATTGGGTCCTACTTGCTAATTCCATTAGCTCTGAGGCTTGACTCTGTGGAATTACTGGCCTAAGACATAATTACCACAATTTATTCTGCCTAGAGTCCCCATATTTATAGGATAGTTGTTTTGTCTTCCATTCAAAGTTATAAGGAGCTGACTATCTAATCTGATTTCAAGAGCCAGAATCCAGTTACAACCTGTGGTTGTATTTATAATAATAAAAATGTGTATTTTTTGTAAGTAGATTATATGAAATCTTTGAGTTCAGTTTTGACTTTTTTTTAAAGATTTTTTTATTGGGGAATTGGGGAACAGGAGCATAAATCCAGTAGCCATTTTCAAGCTAGTTGCAGGGGACACAGCTCACCATCCCATGCAGGAGTCAAACCCGCAACTTTGCTGTTCAGAGCATGCGCTCTAATAAACTGAGCTAGCTGGCCACCCATTGGCAGCTCAGCAGCAACTCAGCTTGGGTTCAGCTCACTGGCCGATGTGGGAATCGAATCAGTGACCCTGTTGCTCAGAGCTCTCGCCCTAACCAACCGAGTCACTGGGCCACCCCCAGTTTTGACTTTTATTATTTTTATAAGGAAAGAAATATGTCAATTAGAAGAAATGGAGATGAAATAAGATGGAACCCATGATAGACTGAACTAAGGTTGACCTCTAAATTTTCAAATTTGTAGAGCACTTGGATTCTTGAATAGCCCTATCAATCCAGTTTTGTCCCATGTCATCACCAGAGATTCTCTAGGAAATTGGGTGAGCTTGGAGTTCTTCCTGAGAATTTTGATCTCTCTAGAACATAAACTCCTTAAGGACACTGTCCATTAAAATCATTTTTATACTCAAAGTGATGAAACACAGCTCGTCATCCTGTTTGAATATGTTATCAATGAAAGACCAGATGATTATCAATGGGCTGGATATCAGTCTCTTTCATGGGCTGTTTTCTGAAATAATATGTTCCAAATTTATTTGAAAGTATTTCATAATAGAATGCAATGAAGTCATCCAACTATTAAGTGGGGTTTTGTGAGAATGGGCATGATGATGATTGTTCATCACTTAATTATTCTTTTTATTACCTATGAATAATCAAGACTGGCTCAAAGATAGTTTCAGCTTTCTTCTTCTTTCCCTAAGCTTTCCCCCTCTAATTAGCTCCATAATCCAGCTTACATCTTGTAATAATACAATATCTGCTTTTAGTTTTGGCCTCTTCCTAAAAAAAATTTGAAAATAAAATCTGATTTCTCATATACTTATTGTTGATAATAAATGTTTTTTTATTATCTGGGGGAGGAAGACATTGTTCTGGGCCCAAGTTTGTAAAGCAGTATTATGTGGTCTCTCTATGTAAGGTACTTTCAGTTTAATTAAAAGGAAAGGATGATTACAATGATAGTATGGAAAAAGTAACAAGTTGTACGAAACCTGTCTCCCAAGATGATAGTCTCCATGTGGAATCTGAGGTCTCAGATAAGGCGGAACTTAAATGTGCTTTGCAGGAAGCCTATCAATACACCACCAATAGGTGCAATGGTACTTTAATAATAATGATGATAATAATAGCTGGCACTGATTGAGTGTTTACTGTGTGCCAGATCTTATATTATACATTCTGTAAGGATTATTGCATTAAGTCTTCATCACAACACTATGTTTTGGAACGAAGTTTTATTTTCACATCCATTTTATAGAAGAGAATATTGAGAGTTAGATATATGCCAAAGATAATCTAGCTAATAAGTGGTGAAGATAAGATATAAATCCAAGGTAGTGTGACCCCAATTTGTCTCATTTCTAGGCAGGAGTATCTGAAAGGACAAATTATATCTACTTTTGATCAATTTAACATAATTTAGAATTTTTGGCTCTTAAATTATGCTCAAATTAGTGAACCAATATTCCTGGATTTCAGTATGATGTCTTTAAAATCAAGGAACTCTGCTCTTGGGTTTACTTAATGGGCTGATAAACTGCCAGGATTGTGAATTCATTGTTAAACATTAGCCTGGAAGTGAAAGATAAGAATGCACATGCTTTGTCTACAGATGGAGCAAGTTGTCATTCAAAGCTGCAAAATATAGCTAAGGAGTTTAAGAACTGAAGGGTACATAAGTTCAAGACCCAGGAGGAGAACATGAGACCAGACAATATGCCAATTAATGGAATTAAATTGAAAAGATTTAAATTGAGGTCCCCTTAGGAGACAATGTAAAAGAAAAAGCAGTTAATTCAATAAGGACAAAAGGATAAGGGAGCTAACTATGAGAAGATCAGAATATTTAAAGTTGATAGTGTCTTAAGAATTAAAGAACACTGGCTTGTGATTGCTGTGAATTTATTATGCCCCAGTAGCTTGGTCTAATTTGGTCCCCTTCATTCTCTGAACAAATATACTCATCCTGAAAATTCCAGGACAAAAGAAATAATCCTTTTTGTTGCAGCCAAGCTATAAAAGTGATTATGATCAGCAGTCATTCACAGAGAAAGAAATAAAGGACCTATCCATCATGCTAGTAAAGTTTTCTGTCTATCTGTCGTGTTGCATTTCAAAGACTGTTTCACCACATTTTAGTTGTTTTAAAAGGTGTACTTAAAAAATACTTTTTTTACTTGGAAACTCCCCAGTACACTGAGAGTTTAAATGTATAGATGCAATTTCTCTTGCTAAGCAGGTTTTAGAGTGCCAAAGGCATGGTAGGGGATAGTTAATATAGTAAATATAGTAAAGTGAATATAGTAAAGTGAATCTGTATGTCTCTGTAACAAATAACTGAAAAATGTGAATTTAAGCAATTCTGTTATAGGCTATGTTCTCTGGAAAAGCAGTTGTTCAGTGTCATTATTAAATTGTGTATCAACAAATATGCCTTTAAAGACCAAAGTCCAAAGACAACAGCAGGGAGTGGGGTTAAAATGCTACACAAATTACAAAGGCAACAGAATCCTGATTCTGAGCCTTGGCAAGTGCACACTTAGAGGGATAGTATTGCCGAGGACACACAGTTTGTAGAGGCAAATGTTAGCTGAGGACAGAGGGATATAAACTTAGTAGAACAATTTATGGGGGAAAAACAATTTTAACCAATGGGTATCAATGAGGCTGAAACAGTGCAACTAGATAAGGTTTTCCCCATCTGATATCTGGAGACTACCAGGCTTTACAATTTTTCTGCAGTGATAAATTGTATCTTTTTATGTGTATGAAGCCCTGATTTACACAGATTTCATCACCTAAAAAATTCAGGAGTAAGACCAACAAATTTTAAGTATTTTTTTTGGTATGAATGATCTAGATTTTCTGGCAAATCAAATATACACATTCATAATTTTTTTTTGCTCTACTTCATTAAGCTTATGTGTATGTATGATGAAAATTTGTTTTGCAAAGGTGGCAACAAAAATGATGTGAGCCCATAACAAACAACAGCAGTGACTTAAAGTCTATAAATTTCTCTGCTCTAAAACATTTCTTTAAAATATTTAGCTCAAACTGGCTTGGGGATGGAGATTATAATATTTCATTAAACAAACAGTCCCACCTCCCCTGTTTTTTGCTCACCATGTAATTTAAGGGACTTGCCATCAGGTTACTGGTTGAAACGTGTCATAACAGAATTTCTGTCACCCATTCACTCCAATGAATCTCAGCTCTTAACTAAGAATAAAAGAAGACACTTTTGAAAGCTCCTGGAATCCCTAAGAAGAGCTTCTAGAGACGTCCTTCTGAGTACCAAGCAAGTCAAATGCTGCCATGGATCAGTTTTCCTGGAATTTTCAATATTCTTTTTAAGGTTTATGAATTTATACCCAAAGGTTCAATGATGAGAACCTAGAGATAAAAGTGAATGAAATATTAGAGAAATGCAAAAAACCACAATGAGATACCACCTCACTCCGATCAGAATGGCTATTATCAATAAACCAACAAACAACAAGTGCTGGTAAGGTTGTGGAAAAAAGGGAACCCTGATGCACTGTTTGTGGGACTGCAGATTGGTGCAGCCATCATGGAAATCAGTATGGAGGTATCTCAAAAAACTGGAAATGGAACTACCTTATGACCCAGCAATTCCATTCTTAGGTGTCTATCCAGAGAAACCCAAGATGCTAATTCAAAAAAATATATGCACTTCTATGTTCATTGCAGCACTATTTACAACAGCCAAGACTTGGAAACAACCAAAATGCCCATCAGTAGACCACAGGATTAAGAAGCTGTGGTACATTTATACAATAGAGTATTACTCAACTATAAAGAAGAATGAAGTTGTACCATTTGCAACGATGTGGATGGACCTAGAGAACATTATGCTAAGTGAAATAAGTCAGAGAAAGACAAATACCATATGAGCTTATTTATATGTGGAATCTAAAGAACTGAATAAATGAGCAAAGTAAATAGAAATAGTCTCAGAAATATAGAGGAAAAACTGATGGTTGCTGGTTGAGAGGGGGGTGGAGATGAGGGAGAAGGGGAAGAGATTAGACAGCATAAATAGGTAACTACAATATTGTCACAGGGATATGAAAGACAGTTCGGGGAATATAATTAATAACGTTGTAAATATTATGTAGGGTGTCAGATGGTCACATGTCTTGTTAGGAAGACCACTTCATGGATAGTGTAGAGGCTTGACCACTGCACTGTACACCTGAAGCTGCTGTTGAATAATATTGTATGTCAATTATAATTTAATATATATGTAATCACGGGATGTGGGGTATAGTGTGGGGAGTGGAGTCAATGGAATTGTAATAGATATGTATGATATGGGGGGTGGATTGGGAGAGGGGTTTGTCACTTTGTGGGGGTGAAAAGTATAACTATTGCATTGTTTTGTACACCTAAAACTAATAAAAAAGAAAAAGTGAATTAAATATACCTGAAATTTGAATACATACTTGAAACACAGTCTATGTTTGATACAGGGCTCTATACTTCATGGCACAAAGCACACGTGAATGCTGATTTTCATATTACTAAGTAGTTGTCCCATTTCAAAGTGGCATCAAATTAAGAAAGTGATACTGATCTCTGACAACAGTTAGTTCAATACTTCTCTGCAATCCAATAGCACAGTGGAATTGGAAGCTCTAATAGATAGTTAATTAAAATACTATACCTATTATGTGCATGGCATTGTGGTAGGTATGTGAGAAGAAAAAAGATACTAGATATGATTCTTAATCAGCCAGAATATACACATGTGATAGCCTATGCTAAGTGCTGGTAGGGAAGTTACGTGTGGGGGAAACTAACAATTTCGTGAAGGCTTTTGACCTTAACCCAGGGGTCTTTATTTTTGGTGAGGGTGAAGGGTAGGTGACTAGGGTGTTTCAGACATGGTACAGGAACTTTGTGGGTTTAGGTAATTTAATTAATAGTGCAAATAATAGAAATTTTAGAAGTTAGTGTGAAAAAATAGAGAATTATTGTGGGTTTGATTATTTAGAGAAGGGATCATGGGATAGCTGTGAAATAGGGTAGAATTAATGAATGTTAAAAAAAAGTTGGTTTGGTGGTTGTAGGGGAGAAGACCTGCGGGATAAAGAATGATATAAGTAAGGCAAGGAGGGAGGAATTTGTGAAGAGTACTTGGGGAATGAGGAATGTGACAGTTTCCCTGTGTTTATCATTTGTCATTCCAGTGGTGTGTCACTGATCCAAAGGCTATCAATAACTCATCTGACTTGTTTACTTTGACAGCCACAGAAACAGGTAAACATGGCTCCTTTAATTTTTTGAGATTCATGGCAAGTAGAAAGTGATCATTCAATGCAACCATGCCAATTCCTTCTTCTGCGAATTTTAAGGGTTGCAGCAGAGCTGTTCATCCATTGTCTTGGTCAGTGTTGAAAGGTCAATGTTCTCTTTTAACACTTAGAGCCAGAGCTGCTTTAATTCCAGAGAAGGTGTCTGACTTATATTGCACAGTGATTTGTTTAGTCAGCAAGAAATTATCATCTAATATAATTCTAGGACTGCTGACTATGAAGTCTATTCAACTTAAAAGAAGCTTCTGTTCCTTCAGCCATAGAAAATTCTATTTCCATGTCTTGGCCACTGTAAATAAAACTGCAATGAACATCAGAGCACATATATCTTTATGGATAAATGTTTTCAGATTTTGTGGGTAGATACCCAGGAAAGGGATTGCTGGGTCATATGGTAATTCTTTTTTAAAATTTTGAGGAACCTCCATAGCAGCTGCACCAATCTGCAGTCCCATCAACAGTGTATGAGGGTTCCTTTTGCTCCACAGCCTCTCCAACACTTGCTATTTATCTAGTTAATGAGAGCCATTCTAAGCAGTGTGATGTGGTTATCTCATTATGATTTTTATTTGCATTTCTCTGATGATTAGTGATGTTGAGCATCTTTTCATATATCTATTGGCCATTTGTATGTCCTCTTTGGAGAAATGCCTGCTCAGGTCCTCTGCCCATTTTTTAATTAGATTGGGTTTTTTTTTTCTGAGTTATATTTATTCCTTATGTTTTTTGGATATTAGCCCCTTATCAGATGCGCTGTTTGCAACTATCTTCTCCCATTCAGTTGGTTGCCTCTTTATTTTGTCAATGGTTTCCTTGATAGGTGATTGGATAAAGAAGATGTGGTATACAAGGTTTGAAAATTAAGTTCGCAAACTTGTTGTAACGATGTTGCTAACCTTTTTGCTATCAGAGTGACTTATTCATTATGAATTTGTACCAACTGGACAAAGAGTTAACCAAGTTTACTATTTGGAAGTGTTGGAAAGACTGTGTGAAAAAGACGACCTGAACTTTTCGCCAAAAATTCATGACTCTTGCATAACAACAATGCACCAGTTTACAGAGCACTGTCTGTGAGGGAGTTTTTAGCCAGTATACAAATAACTATTGGAACACCCTCCCTACTCACCTGATCTGGCCCCCAATGGCTTATTTCTTTACCCAAAGATAAAGAAAATATTTAAAGGAAGATATTTTTGTGACATTCAGGACATCAAGGGTAATAGGATGACAGCTCTGATGGCCATTCCTGAAAAAGAGTTCCAAATATGCTTTGAAGGATGGACTAGGTACTGGCATTGGTGCATAGCTTCCCAAGGGGAGTACTTTGAAGGTGACCATAGTGATATTCAGCAATGAGGTATGTAGCGCTTTTTCTAGGATGAGATCAGGAACTTAACTGCCTGACCTCGTATATACACAACAGAATACTACTCTACCTTAAGAAAAGATGAAATAGTGCCATTTGTGACAAAATGGATGGATCTTGAGATTATTATGCTAAGCAAAATAAATCACACAGAAAGAGACGAGAACCATATGATTTCACTGACATGTGGGATATAAAACTGAAAGCAACAAAGGAACAAAACCAACAAATAAAGAAAAAACTCATAGATACAGACAATAGTTTATTGGTTATTAGAGGGTAAGTGGGAGGAGGGTGGTAGATGAGGGTAAACGGGGTCAAATATATGGTGATGGAAAGAGAACTGACTCTGGGTGATGAACACATAATGTGATATATAGATGATGTATTACAGGATTGTACACTTGAAACCTATATAATTTTACTAACCATTGTCACTCCAATAAATTTTAATTTAAAAGAAAAGAGAAGAAAATTATGTGCCATGAAATCACCTCTTTGAGAAAGTCTTGAATCTCCTGATGAGGCACTCTTTAGTACCTTGGGTGAAATGATCAGACCAAGAGGAAAAGAAATATAATCCTATAAAAATAGAGATCAGAAAATTCAGACAAAGGGATCTGTGGCCTTCACTTCACCTCTTCATTTTCTATTGCGTTTGAGACCACAGTGTGTGTGGCATTGTCAAAGTAATGTAGGAGACCTGGGTTTTTCCATTGGAAATCTAGAATTTACAAACAGAATCTATGTTTCCCCAGACTTCCTTGTCTTCTGGGTTGTTTTTTCTTGAAATATTTTCAAATAAAATAACTTTAGTCCCTATTCTGCAGAACTGAAGGAGTTCTATGCCCTCTCTCAGACTTTTTAAGAATGCTTAGGGAGTGCATAGTGCAAACTAGGAGACACCAGTTATCTCTCCCTCCAAACTGCCACCCAAGCATTTTCTTTCATTTCTTCCTACTATGTCTTGATTGTTTTCTATATTGAATTACTTTTTTCTTTTTTTTTTTAAGCTGAGCCATCCTGCCACCTGTTGGCAGCTCAGTGGCAGCTCAGCGGCAGCTCGGGCCGGGCATTGAACTGCTGTTGCTCAGAGCTCAAACTCTTGAGCGAGCTCTTAACCAACTGACACTTGGCCGGCCCTTCTGTATTGCATTACTTCTTATAGTTCTGCAAGTATTCACCTTTCATTCCCCTAAGCCCTACTGAACTTAGGCTTTTGTGTTTAAAATGCTTTAGGAAAGATTTGGGGTTTTCATTTGAGAATATACAAAAAAAAGCAAAGCTAAGAATTCAGCTGTCCATATCTTTACTCCTAAAGATCTGATGGCCATAATCTACCAAAGATGGAAGGATGTCTTGCTGGCTGTCTCTCTCTTAAGATCCTACTCTGCTGGCATATTGCACAGCCCCTCTCATCTCTAGGAACGTTCTTTCTCTTCAGTTCTCTCTCCCTAGTCCTTGCATTCACCTGAGAAAACCTTATATGCTTTCACATACCTTAAGAAATCTCTGCAAAACTTCAACCCCCATCATTACCATGAAAAAAAACTTCTACATTATGTCTAGAAATATTTCTCTCAATTATTTCAATCTTGCCTTCTACTCAAAAATCAGGGACAAAAATGTCCCTGAAAGTATATCTCCTCTTCCCAAAACGCTGCCTTCATGAGCTGCAATGCAGAAATAGTTATTGGCATATTTTAGAACAGCAACAATTTTTTTCATCCTTGGGATCAAGCTGGAACCAGGGAAGAGACAAGCAATGTGTAGTAGGAATATAAGGGGAGATTGGAACATGGCATCATTTGGATGGGAACTGCTCTCAGATCCTAGGACCCTGTAAAGTGAAACTTAAAAGTCAAACATGACTGCGGTTTCTCAAGTCAGTCCAGAGCACCCTAAGAACTCAAATGGGATAACCTGAAGACACATATTCACATTATTTATGGTCTTGTGCACGTTATAAGAGACATCTGCCATGGAGGAAAAGATCTGGTATGTGCTCAGAGAGGCTCTCAGACCCTTCCTACAAATTTATTATCAATTTTTTATCTGCAAATATGTATCCCATATGTTAAAATAAGATTGTGTTCCTAGCTATTTCCTCACTTGATGCCAAGTAATTTATAATAATAGTCTGCAAAATAAAGGATCCCTTTGAATTAAAAAAGAATAGATTTCATTATATTCTGTTCTTAAAAGTAGATACATGAGGAGGGCAATTAGGTATATAGAATGAGAAACATTCATCAAAGACATTCCTGCAAATTTCACAGGAGTAGTAGACCATTCATTTTCTGGAAGATTATATTTTAAACATCTCTGTTATACATATTAAATGATATACACCTTTAAAAAGCCATTTTATCTTCTATACTAAAGTGCCTGACCTAAAAACAAAGTAAAATATGTATTTGGAAAAGGGCAAAAAATTTTTGATTTTCTGTGTTATCATTACTGATATCATTGTTACTGATTCTTTTCTAAGTTTATTGTCTTCTAACTGCATTTGTTATATTTAGTGGTGAACACCATAAAACTTCACACATGGGCATCAAGACAAGTAAATGATGTTTCTTTGGTGATCTGGGGAGTAAGAAATCTTTTTTCCCCTTTTATATAGCTGACCTTTTCAGAAAGAAATTCCTCTTGAGAAATCACCCATTAATTTGTTATATTTTTCAAACTAGATTGTCACATATGCTTTAATGACACAGTATTTCTTAACACCTAGAAATAAAACGAACACTTCTGTGGATTTTAATACTCATGCGTTCTTATACATTGACTCTAATCTTCATTAATAACATATTATTTTATACCTATTTTTCTTTTAAGGGGTTTATATGCATCAGAATGGATCTCTTGCTGAACAGAACTCAACTTAAAGAACACCTTGGAAAATGCTCTGAGATATTTCTTAGGTGGAGATATTTCCTTGGTCAGGAAGGTTAAATAAAGGTCACAAAGCAGATTTTGGGTGATTTCTAATATAGGAGTCAGTGGAGTTAGACACTTGTTTTAATTAAGTGTCATGAGAGAATTTAGATTGGTGCTAAGCTGAAGTAAAGAAATAAGAATGTTAGAAAATACACTTTTTTATTTCTTTTGTTTTTGCTTTTTAAAATGATAGTATTATTCTACACCTGGTAGTAGGGAGATCTTGACCTAGTACTGTTGCTGCCCAAAATCTATTGTCCGCCATTGAATATGTCTCTTAATTTCTACAGTTCTCAGTTTCCACATTTATAAAAGATGCAAATTATGTTCAATAATTCTTAAAATCCTAACTAACTGCAAAACATATAATGGATAAGGGACTTGTATCCAGAATATATAAAGAACTCTTGTAACTCAATAATAAAAAGATAACCCAATTAAAAAATGGGTGAAGGATCTGGATAGACATTCCTCAAAAGAATATGCACAAGTGGTAAATAAGGATCACTAATGATGCTCAACATCACTAGTCTTTAAGGAAATGCAAGCCAAAATCACAATGAGATACCACTTCACATCCACTAAGATGATTATAATCAAAGTGTTAACAAGGATATAGAAAAATTAGAACTCTCATATGTTGCTGGTAAGAATGTAAAATGGTGCAGCCAGATTGGAAATAGTTTTGGAATTTTTCAAAGTGTTGAAAAATGGAGCTATCACATGACCCAGAAAGTGAGCTTCTAAGTATATACTCAAGGGAATTTAAAATATACGAAGGCCTGACAATTAATTTGGTGAACTTTCTACTGTAGAAAGTACGGTTTCTACCTCACAGTAGAAAGTTCTTAATTGTCTGACCTTCTTCATACATCTATATAAATACTTGTACATGAATGTTCACAGCAACATTATGCTTAATATACAGAGGTGGAAACAATGTAATTTTCCATCAACTGATGAATAAATAAACCAAATGTGTCATATCCATAAACTGGATTTTACTCATAAAAAGAGATATTCATATCCATAAAAAGGATGAAGTACTGACAATTGCCACAGCTTGGATGAACCTTGAAAATATTATGTTTGGCTGGCCAAGTGGCTCAGTAGGTTAAGAGCTCACTCAAGAGTGCGAACTCTGAGCAACAGTGGTTCGATTCCTGGCCCGAGCTGAGCTGCTGCTGAGCTGCCAACAAGTGGCAGGATGGCTCAGCTAAAATATATATATATATATATATAATGTTAATTGAAAGAAATCAGTCACAACAATAGACCACATGTTGTATGATTCCATTCATATGAAAGTCCAGAGTAGACAAGTTTATTGAGACAGAAATTAGATTAGTTGTTGCTTGGGTCTGGGGAAAAGGGTAGGAGAATGGGAATGGAGATTAACTGCTAATGGGTACAGAATTTCTTTCTAGGGTGATGAATATATTCTAAAATTGATTATAGTGATGGTTGGACAACTTTGAATATACTAAAAACCATTGAGATGTATACTTTAAATGGGTGAATTATATGGTATGTGATTATATTGCAATAAAGCTGTTATGAGAAATAATACAATCTTTCTCCAAAATATAATTTTATCATTAATTATTATTTTTAGATATTATTTGTTACTTGTCCTTATGAGCTACTTTTATACCATTTTGCTTCCAATAAAACTGACTCTCCAGGTAAATTGGATATATGCTCCTTTGGAAGACAATTGACTTTTTAAAAAAATAAAGATTTTATTTAGTAAATTCTACAATAGTATCTCAACCATTCTTGGTATCTATATGATACCAGTAAAACTCTTCCTAGAGTGATAGATCTCTATATATTATGATGCCTCAGGGAGTCTTAGCAATGACATATCTTCAAAAAGTTAATTTCAAGTCCATGCCACAATTCCTACAAGTAGGAACATATCAAAAGTGATGAGTGCAAAAGGCACACTGAATTTTGTTTTATTAAAAGAATAATTAAGAAATGGCTTTTTTATTTATTTTATTTATTTATTTATTTTAAGCTGAGCCATCCTGCTACCTGTTGGCAGCTCAGCGGCTGCTCAGCTCGGGCTGGACTCAAACCGCTGTTGCTCAGAGCTCAAACTCTTGAGCGAGCTCTTAACCAACTGAGCCACTCGGCCGGCCCAAGAAATGGCTTTTTTAGATGCAAGGGGGATGGATAAAAATGGAGAGGACAACATGGGGTAAGTATCGGACATAAGTCACCATGGAGACTACAGAGAGTTATAGGTTTGGCTAGGTTTCTTAGATGCAATATTGATCACTTAAGTTCCAAACAGAGATGAACTCTAGGCAAAGGCTCAAGGAACAATCTAGAAGCTGCATTACAGCAGATTTGCTTTGCTGCCCAGATGATAAATGTGACAGAATCAGAAAGAAGACTGTAATTTCAATATAGTAAAAGTCTATGCAATGTCCTTTTTGCACTTAGTTTTGTGAACTTTGTAGCAGTGAAGACAGCATAATTGTCAGAGATGTCAGTCATCTAAAGGAAGACATTCTGACTATAAGCCAGAACTTTCAAGAGCAGCAGATTTCAATCAAGGGAGACGGAGACAGGGAGAACAAAAGAGGACCATTGATGAACACATATGAGACATCTTCTGGGAAGTCTCAAAAACACTTGAGCGATGGGATGGGAGGTTGATAGTAACCCAGGTCCTGCTTATACAGTTGAAATTTAGGAATTAATATGGAATAAGAAACTGCAAACTGCAAAGAGTCTGAAATTTTACCCTAGTAAACAAATTAACTTGAAACTTGTTAACTGAAAGTTAACATGTTAGCCTCTCACAATTTTTTTGGATACTGACAGAACATATGAGACTCTCGAGTCAGAGACAAAATACAGTTTATTACTCACAGCAATAGTAGTAGCTAGAACTCTCTCTCTCTCTCTCTCTCTCTCTCTCTCTCTCTCTCTCTCTCTCTCTTTCAATTTCCTGAGCATCAGCTCTCCCAGGGTGATGTGATAAGGGCCAGATGATGCTTACACATGCAGTGGGTTATGTTACAGAAGAGAAACTCCCAGCTTAAGGAACCTGAATCTTTTATAATGGACAGCAAGCTAATCTGTTTGGCTTTTATCTTGAAAGGGGACAGTATCTTTACTATTTTGGACAGAAAACATACCTACCCAGGGCTCCAGAGAGAGACAAAAGTTTTTATTTTATTTTTTTCCAAGCTTGTTTACTATAAAAACAGTCTTGAAAAGAGAGCCTAGAACAAAAGTTGTCAGAGCCTTACCTTCAAGATCTGCATAAAGACCAGAGACCTATAGAGAATTCTGTCCCTATACATGGCCCTGTATATACTCAGGTTATATGCTGGGTGTTGTGTCTTTCTTTCTTTTGAAATGGTATTCTTCTCAAATAACACAGTTTCTATGATAACACAGATAATTTAGTATAGGGGGACACAGGCAATTCAGTATGTGAAAAAGTGCTGTCTATGCTAAGATCTTAAAAGTTTCTTTCACTGATTATTATATTTTTTTAAATCAACTCTCTTTCTATACTAGAATGCTGTTAGCTCAATGAGAGTATTTGCTTCATGGTTACACTCCTGGATTCCGAGCATTTAAACAATACGTAGTACATAGCAGGTGCATACTGACATTTGTTGAATGAATGAACGCGCTGAAGAAGTGAAAGGAAGCAGAGGGGAGAAGGAATGAAAAAAGTACACGTGCAAAAATATCTGATTCATCTGTGTTGAGGTTCCACTTTGTTTTGCATTACTTCATTTGAGGTTATTCTTTGTATCATCTCACTACTCTGGCATATCTCCACTTTCTCTCAATTTCAAAGTGCTGAAAATGGAAACATCTTCAGCATAGAATTTAGGGGCTCAAATAGGAAAGGCAGTTATAGTGAAAGATGGAAGTTTTGTAATAAATGAGTCAACTGACTTGGTCTTTTGTGCTAATCCTTCTCTGTAAATTGATCTATGGACAATGTGGTTAACAGCTGTTACTGACAAAAATAATATCTTGGAATGATCTTGTCTGAAACTCCATGGCCTTTTTCTCCCCATGTACTTGCTTGTATATGTATTTGTATGTATGTAGTTCTATGCAAGTGTATCACATGTCTAGATTTGTGTGACTACCACCACCACCACCCTCAAGGTTCAGCACAGCTCCATCACAAAGATCCCTCATCCTTTTATAGCTACATCCTACCCTCTTTCAAGTCCCTGGCAACTACTAATCTGTTATTCATCTCTACCCTTTGTCATTTCAACAGTACTATATAATGAAATCATACAGTAGGTAACCTTTTGAGATTGGCTGTTTGTTTTTTTCCCCACTCATTCTAATTTCCTTCAGATTCATCGAAGTCGTGTGTTTCCAAAGCTTGTACCTTTTTTAGTGCTGAGTAGTGTTCTATGATATGGATGTACCACAGTTTGTTTAAACATTCATCCATGAAGGACATTTGGATTGTTTCCAGTTGGAGGCTGTTACAAATAAAGTTGCTGTGTACATTCAAAAATATCTTTTTGTATAAACATGCGTTTCAAATTCTCTGAGAGAAATATCCAAGAGTACAGTTGCTAGACTGTGGTAGTCATTTTAAGGATATGTTTAACTTTGTAAAAAAACTTTCATTTTGTTTTTTCCAGAGTGGCTATATCATTTTGTATTCCCACTAGCAATATATGAGTGATCCAACTTTTCTGCATCCTCACCAGTGTTTGGTGTTATTACTTTTTTCTTTTTAAATTTTAGCCATTCTGATACATGTGTAATATTTCATTGTGGTTTTAAGTTGTATTTCTCTATGGCTAACATTGTTGAACATGTCTTTATATATTTATCTGCCATCTATATATCCTCTTTAATGAAATGTTTGTGTATGTTTTTGATCAGTTTCTAACTGTATTTTTTTAAACTATTGAGCTTTAATAGTATTTATCATATTCCAGATAAAATTCCTTTCTCAGGTATGTGGTTTGCAAATATTTTTACCCAGTCTGTAGCTTGCTTTTTCATCTGCTTAACAGGGGCTTTTGTAGAGCAAAAGTTTTTAGTCTTAACGAGGTCCACTTTATTAACTTTTCCTTTTATGGATTATGCTTTTTTGTGTCAAGCCTAAGAGCTCTTTTTCTAGCTAGCCCTAGTTGCTGAAGAATTACTCCTGTGTTTGTTTGTTTGTTTTCCTAAAAGTTTGATAGTTTTATGTTTTACACTTAAGTATGTCATCTATTTGGAGTTAATTTTTGTATAAGGTGTGAGGTTCAGGTCAAGGTTTATTTCATTTATCTGTGGATATCTGAGTGTGCCAGGACTATCTATTGAAAAGGCTATCCTGCAGTGAGTTGTTTTTGTATCTCTGTCAAAAACCAGATGGGCATATTTGTTAGGGTATATTTTTGAGTTCTCTATTCTGATCCATTGATCAATGTGTTCATAGCATATATTTATTACTGTAGCTATACAATAAGCCTTTTCATCAGGTAGACTAATATGTACCACTTTATTCTCTCATTTCAAAATTGTTTTAGTGATATTAGCTCCAGTACCTTTACATGTAAGTTTTAGAGTAAGTTTTTCAAGATCTATAAAAAAAAAAAAAAGAAAGAAAGACTTGTTTGGATTTTGATAGGAATTTCATTCAACCTATAGCTAAATTTGGGGAGAATTGATATCTTAACTCTGTTTTATCTTCCAATCCATGAGTATTGTATGTGTCTTTATTTACTTATATCTTTGATATTTTCAACAGTATTTTCTAATTTTGGAAATTTATGTTTTAATTTATGTTTTGTTAGATTTGTACCAAAATATTTTATTTGGGGGAGTAATTATAAATCATGCTGATCATGCTGTGTTTTAAATTTCAGCTGCCAAATGTTCATTGTTAGTTTATGGAAATGTATTAATTTTTTTTGTAGGTTGATCTAATATCCTTCACTCTTGCTGAGCTCACTTATTCATTCTAAAAGATGTTTTGTAGAGTTCTTGGAATTTTCTACGTAGACAATCATATAATCTGCAAATAGCAATAGTTTTGTTTCTTTCCAATGTAGATGTATTATTTTATTCTGTTTATTTATTTACTTTTGCCTTATTATGCCAGCCAGAACTTCCAATATGGTGTTGAATAAGAACAGTGAGACCAGAGATGGGCCAAGTGGCTCAGTTGGTTAAGAGCATGAGCTCTGAGCAACAGGGTCACTGGTTCGATTCCCACATGGACCAGTGAGCTGCCCCTGAGCTGAGCTGCTGCTGAGCTGCCAACAGGTGGCAGGATGGCTCAGCTGGTGAAAGCACATGCTCCTAACAACAAGGTTGCCAGTTCAACTCCTGCATGAGATGGTGGGCTGTGCCCCCTCATCCCCCCACCCCCCACCCCCACAACTAAGATTGTACACCACACCTTGAATGAGCAGTCAGGGGCTGCAGACGGCCGGATGGTGACTGGACTTGAAGCTGAGCTAGCTGCGCCCTCCACAACTAAGATTGAAGGACAACAACTTGGCTGTTCCCCTTCCCCAATTCCCCAACACTGTTTCCCTTCTCCAATTCCCCAATAAAAACCTTTAAAAAATAAATTTCTTTAAAAAAAAAGAACAGTGAGACCAGACATCCTTGCTTTCTTCCCAGTTTTAGGTAGAAATCATTTAGTCTTTCACCATTAAGCATGATATTAATTGAAGAGTTTTTGTATACACTCTTTTTCCGTTTGAGAAAGGTCTTCACTGTTTCTGTTTTTTTGAGAGTTTTTATCATGAATGAGTGTTGGATTTTGTCAACTGCATTTTCTGCATCAATTGATGTGATTATCTTATTTTCTTTAGCCTGTTGATGTGGTGGATTATAGAAAATTGATTTCTGAATGTTGGATCAGCCTTGCATACCTGGAACAAATCTCACTTGGTCTTATTTTATTTATGTATTGCTGGATTTGATTTTCTAATATTTCATTGAGAATTTTTGCATCTAAGTTCATGAGAAATATTTATCTGTAGCTTTCTTTCTTTTTCTCTTTTTTGCTTTTTTTTAAACTACCTTTGTCTGGTTTTAGTATCAGCATATTATTATACTGAAAGTGTTGGGAAGTGTTCCTTTTATTACTGGAAAAGATAGTTTAAAATTGGTGTTAATTCTTTTTTAGGTGTTTGGTAGAATTATCAAATCAAGCCATCTGGGCCTAGAAATTCCTTTTGCAGGAGTTTTTAATTAAAATTTAATTTCTTTAATGGTTACAGAACCATTCGTGTTGCTGCCTTCATGTTGTCTTTTTTGGTCTGTGTGTTTTTAAGGAATCAGTGACCATTTTCACAATGATAATGATATGCATACCTCAGTACAGTTTCTGTTCACTTTCTCTGCAGAGGTCTTCTTACCCCTAGACCTAATACACAATTTTTCAGGATCCAGAAGCCCCCTGGGTTTAAAGAAGAGCTCTTACAGCTGCCTTTTCCTGCTTTTGTGACCCACTGCTGAGCTTGGCTGCTGGAGCACTCAAGCATCTGTACCAGTAGAAAGAAGTAGCCTTCAGAACCATTTTCTTTCAAAACCCCATCTCAGAAGTCTTTTTATATGACTTTAATCTGTTAATAACCTCAAGAGGGTAGAACATAGTAGACTGGAAAACAAGTAATAGAGGATATCTTGGGCTCCAATTTTACACTGGTCCCTGTATAAAGCTTTTTTCCTTGAATTGAGGGAGCCTAGGTAAAACGATAGCAGATTCAGCACCAAAATGTGGACACTTGCTCTGGCTAATGTAAATAGTGTCCTTTCAAAGATTGCTGGAAGTGAATTTGAAGGATATTTTATACTCAATTATTTTATACTCAAATGTTTTTCAATAAAAATGTTAAAATTTTGTTCTCTACCATATCACGAATAATCACCCTTCTGTTGGATTAGTAATCAAATGTTGATTGTGCTCAATTCATTAAAGGCAGCAGCTTTTCCTGACATAAATGAGTGTTAACATAAATCTCAAATTTTTAAATGCTCTTCTAGACCATGAAATAAGAATGCACTTTGCTACTTCTCTTACGTTTAATGCATACAAATGTCCAATGTAGTAACTCTGCCACAAAGAAAAGACTAATAAAAACACATGCCTGTGAGAAGCATAACTGAGAGGTTCAGGATAATAGCAACATGCCAATTTCCAACAGGTTCATGGACAGATATCTTCCTTGCATTCCCTACCCCATGCGTACATTAGACTATTCCCACTGTTTGGCCACCTGTAATGTCTCCAGCTCTGGTTCTTGCTCCTGCCACAGCATTTGAAGAATCACATCTATAGAGACTTTCAGGGGGCCAGCCAGGTGGCACAGTTGGTTAAGAGCACAAGCTCTGAGCAAAAGGGTCACCGGTTTGATTCCCACATGGGCCAGTGATCTGTGCCTGAGCTGAGCTGCCGCTGAACTGCCAACGGGCGGCCAGATGACTCAGCTGGTGAGAGCACATGCTCTTAACAACAAGGTTGCCAGTTCAACTCCCGCATGGGATGGTGGGCTACGCAACCCCTGCAACTAGATTGAAAGCAGCGACTGGACATGGAGCTGAACTTGCACTCTCCACAACTAAGACTGAAGGACAACAATTTGACTTGGAGCTGATGGGTCCAGAAAAAAACACAATGTTTCCCTTCTCCAATTCCCCAGAAAAATCTTGAGAGAGAGAGAGAGAGAGAGAGAGAGAGAGAGAGAGAGAGACTTTCAGGAAAGGATGTTGCAGGTTAACCACAGTAAATTGCAAGTAATTGATAAAATATAAGTACTCCCTCTTTAAGAAATGTTTACCTTTTAAAAAGCAAAGCATCTATTTGGTATAAACCAAAGAAACTGTGATTTAATTTTGACATTTTAAAGACCAGAGAGTAGGCTAAGTAGGTCTCCATTTCAGTAAGGGGACCAGTGGGTTTGCAATTACAATTCTGGCTTCTCCCACACAATGCCAGCCCTCACTCTTTATCACTTTGAGTGGATTCTGTTCATTTTTTTCACCTAGGATCCTGGGAAAGAAATTAGTCTTACTAAAACACAAACCCAAACTAGATGGAACTTAATCCTCCATGATAGCTAAGAGTGATAGTTAAAATTTCAGCAAAGAAATTTGTTAATATGTTTATAGAAAATTAACTGCTTGGGGAACATAAGGCAAGCTGGAATATCTCTGCCCCTCTCTCTCTCTCTCTGTTAGATCACTGTATTTTTATTTTAGATAATTTCCTCCTTGTTTCCTTCTCATTGCACTTTAGGTCAGTGTCTCCACCCTTTATTAGCTCTGTTACTTATTGCAGGCTCTTACTCCTAGAGGAAACATCTCTATGATCTTCATTTTATTCTTCCCGATTTATTTTGAAGTGATTCAATTCTGTCTGTTGAAATAACACAGAATTCTTGACTTAAATACTTTAGAGAGGCAATATTTTTGTTGTTGTTTTCTCTTTCTTTTGAGGAGGGAGGCAATATATTTTAATTATTTAGTCTACGTAAGCTTCGAAACTGTCAGCTAAATTTTCAGAGAAAGTTATCTCAATGTTATAAAATTTAAAAAAAAATCATTTCCCCCTGGACTCAAAAGCTAAACTCTGGAATTTTGATGTCATTAAATTCTCATATCTTAGGAAGTCACAATTTTAAATTTAAAACATAGCCAAGAGTATAAATTCTCCCCACTCTCAAGTCCCTTGACTTTGTACTCAAAGATAGAAAAGTCACTGAAGCAAGGTTTCTTAACCTAAATTCTATGAAATCCATATGCACTCATGGATGCACTACAAAGGATTTGCAGAATCCCATAAAATTGTTAGATTTTATTTCTTTCCTTTTATTTTAGGGAGAGGGTATATATCTTTTAAAAGCACTCATTAATATATATATATATATATATATATATATATATATATATATCAACCATCCCACTAGAAAAGCATTCCAAGTTTCTTATGGGGATAGACTTAATTCTGATTTCCCGAGAATAGGTAACATTTCATAAGTTTGATCAGTTTTTAAAAGTTTTCTCCATCCCACCTCATGCTTTTGCTTCCTGATAAACTACCTCTACACTCTTTAGCAGAGACCCATAAATTACTGTTTTTCTTACCTACAAGTTTCTGATTAGTTAGATTCATTGTAGAGTCACCTCATTTCAAAGTGTCAAGGCTGTAAACCCTAGTACCTCTCTGCCAGATGACTCAAAATTCAGGTAAACCCAGGAGGCCTGATCCCAGTCCCTTGCTGACTAGTAACAACATGTCACTGTGTCCATCCAGACCAGTTCACCCAGTGATGCCTGATTAGAGCTCCAATATTACGCATAGGGCAAAATGAGCTTATCTGAATATAACTCACACTGTGCATGAGCATAAGCATTTATATAGTTAAACTCATAATTATTAATTTTTGCTTCACATATTTTCCAAAAAATTTATTGAACCCACGCTCTCTGTCAGCTACTGTTTGGTAATCACTTAAATTTGAGCGTACCTATTGGTGGTCAGTAATAGTTCCCTAGACCGGGCTGACTAGTTTAGTGTCTCAATATTGATTTTCTAGGTTTTGTTACTTTCATTTGCTCTATACTATGTTGCAGAAAATTTATTAACTCTCATTGTTGTTTACTCAATCCTTTATGAACTCCATTCCTCTTGTATTATCTTCTCTCTTCCACATACTTTTGTATGCTTTCTTTTTCTGCACTCTTCCTACTCTGGTCATTATTTCCTCTAATATTATAGTTCTCTCTGCTTCTCGGCTGCAAATCATCAGAAGGATCCTCTGTTATTGGGTCTCTCTGTCTTTGTCCTTCTCATAATGTCACTGACTTCATACCCTTGAAGCTGTCACCATTCACACTAGGTGTTGCTCACTCAAGTTCACTATTTTCCATTTTGTTTGTAACTGTAGATTAGTCCTCTCTAAGAGAAGAGGCTATTTCTGTCACTTTGAGAAAGCTCCTACTCTCTAAGGAAAAGTTTAACTTCTGTTCAGTGTCATCAAGAACAATCTTCTCAGTGAAAAAAACAAAATCTCTTAAGTATTTCCTTCTTCTTTTCTTTTAAGCACTCAGAGAGCAGGAAAGCTATTACATACTTCAAAGGTATCTCTCTCTCCCAGTTCCTGTGTGTGCATGTGTGTGTGTGTGTGTGGGGGGTGTATATGTGGTGTGTGTGTGTGTGCATATTTATTATTTTATTCAACAGATGCTAAAGTATTAGGCACTGTGCAAGCTCATGGAGATAGAATGTTGTATGTCCCATGGCCTCTGCACTCCAAGGGCTTATAATCTACCGTAAGAATAATCATTGCCTTTAACCTTTACCGCTCACTGCAGAGAATCCATTTGCGTTTTCCAGCACTACTGAGTGACATTTTTTTTCAGAGTTTGTGATGCTGTTTCTATTTTGTATGCCAAGAATTACCATCTATAAGAAGAATATTATACATGTTGTAGAAGAACTTTCTTTTTCTTCTATGTTACATTTTTATAGCTACAACCTTTAGCACCCATTTCTAGCTTCTCTTTCTTCCCAGAAACGTCTCCCGAGCATTTTTATTTTATGAGAATACTGAAAGGTATTTCTCAGTCCTTTTCACCTTTTCATCTTCTCTCCAGTCAAAGACACCAGCTTGCATTTATAGCACGTGGAACTGATGAGTGCCTCAGAGAGAAAGGCAAACATAAAGCTCAGACTGGATGCTACCTGCGTCTTTCCATTCCCTTGTGCTCAGACCTCCTGGGAAGAACGGAGAGCCACGGTTCTTTATAACTCCCTCGGAAATTTTTCCTGTAAATGCCCAAAGTAAACTGCCTTTTGGTGGTGCCTGTTTATCTCTGGGCCCTTGGGACCACTCTCTCAAAATCAGCCTCGATTCTAGTCTCTGTTTCTTTTCATTGAGACTCTATTATTCTGCTGAAATGATCACCTGAACTACTGATTTGTATTTTAGGTGTCTGGCTTCTTCAGATACCAAATAGGCAAAAAAAAAATAAAAAAAATATGCTCAGATATTCCAGGAACATTTAATTATCTACGGTTTCTAGCATTTTCAAATTGGGAAAATTCACCAATTACATTCAGTCATGAAACCTGTGTTATGCAACGGCCAAGTATGTGTCTGGGAATGTGGCAGATGCTAGAATGCAGAACACATATAAGGCATGGCTTTTGCTTTCCAGAACCACACAAGAAAAATGGGAAGACACATCCACAAAAAGGAAGTTACAGTAAAATTGTTCAATGTTATCCAGGACATAATTCTATAGGAAAATGAGAGAAGTTCCCCTTAACACTATCCAAGTATGGGAGGAAACATGATACAATGAAAGCTTTAATACACTAATAAGCTGTAAAGCAAAGCTAAGAAGTAAAACAGATCTGGGGTTGATATCGGACTATGCCTTTTACTAACCATAGACCTTAGTGAGTCACACCCTCTCTTAGCCAATTTCTTGTCTGTGAAATGTGGATAACGAAAAGTATTTCTCCTAGCTGTGATGAGGGTTAAATAAGCTATAGAACAGAAGGCAAAACACTTTGTTTAATATTTAGTAGATGCGCAATTAAATATTTGTTGAGTGAGCAAATGAATGTATATCATTGACAACAGTCTCTGGTAAGCATGTAAATATAACATATGGCATAGTGTTTTAGTGTCACACTAATCTGGGTCTGAATTACGGCTCTTTGGTTTCCTAGCTTTGTGATCATGGGTAAACAATTTTTATGATCCTCTGTTTATTTGTCTCTAAAGTGAAGACAATAAAATTTAATCCATAAATATGTCAGAAAAATGGAAAAAGATAATGTGCATATATCAGTTATCATAGTGCCTAGAATACGCTGAGTACTAGACCAACATTAATAATTTTGATACCATATAAATTTTACAAAGATTTTAAAAAAACATTTAAAGCAGTAAAAACTTACAGCTGGAAAACTGATAACCCACTTATTCATTCTCTTTTTTCCATTGCAATAGTTCTCCAGAATATACAAGGCTGTAAGCTAGTCACACAGATAAAATTTCCAGTATTTTCAAAGGAAGTTGATAATTCCTAGGATTCGCTTTCCCAACATACTCAATACCAAGTACATGTTTTCCTGCCTTAATTTTCATTTGCCCTGTGGTATTTGCTTGCATTATTTATTATGTTTATGATCTTGATTAATTATTAAAAACAATTTTTTTTGGTTTCGTCTTACTTTTCCAAACTTTTTGAGTTTCAAATAATATAGGAACCTCTCCTGGGTGTTACATATTTTCCTTTCACTTTGCGTTGCCTGGATTGGTATATGTACAGGAAGTGCGCCTATCCTTTTCAATTACTTCCAAGAGCACTAGGACTCAGTAATGTGAATGCCTCATTATTTTTTACCAACTGTCTCTAATTCTCTCACTAGAATGGAAACTCCATGGGGGGAGGGTGTTGTATTATTTCACAATGTTAAAAAAAATATTGTTGAATAAAACAATAAGCGTGTTTACAGAAAAAGTGCATGCGTAACACCCCAGATTTTTTTTTAGCTGTTTGAAATTACTTAATTCATATTTATGAACTATAAAAGTTTCACTATACTTTTAATTAAGCATTTCTAATACATATTTACATAAATAATTTGCTTATAGTTAAATTATTTAAATAGTGGTAACTTAAAGCATTGCTTTTCTTGATCCATCTCTTCCTGTGATTATTATCACTTCCTTAAATCCACATTTTCCCATGTTTCCTGTTAATCTGCTTATCTAGAGCCTTCAGGGTTTTGCAAATACCTTTGGGCTAAAATATAAACCAAAAAGAATTTCATTTGAAAATAAATCATTAGAATATGATCCACTAATTGTATTAGTAGAGATGTAATATGAATAATGAGTGTTTTAGTAGAAAAAGAACTCTAGCCATATTGACATGCCCACAATCAGAAGAGAACGGTGTTTATGAGAGAAGCCCCAGGTGGGGCACGTGTAATATGATGCAAAGCAGAGAATCCCATACTTTGTAAAGTGTGAGTATGCTCTTTGAACGTAAGTCAGTTGTGCTTTTAGAATTCATCCACACATAATAGCAAAATGTATAATGGCATTTAAAAACTATTAGTTTAGTAATGTTAAAAATGTATTTTATTGATTACAATAGCATCTTAACTTTTTTAATAGTAGTCAATCTATATACCAATCAATCACATAATTTTTGGAATTTGTACTGATTTGCAGATCACTCCAAGTGAATCTGCAGGTCATTATGTTACAAGTAAACCTTGACCCAGTTTGCACATGAGAACCATTAGGGGAGGTTTTTTTTAGAAAAGTACCACCTCTGTAGCCAGGGCAGGCTTCATGGACATGCCAGCTGTGCAGTCATAAAGGGCCATGCTTGGAAAATCTTCTCTCTTGAATTTAATACTCTGCTGTTTGCTATCTTGAAATTTTTCAGAATTCTAAACAAAGGTATCACACATTTTCACTTTGACTGGTCCTCACAAATTACGCAGCCAATCCTGGCTGTGGCCCAACCTTAAAACAATCAAATCAGAATCTGAGGAAGGGGAGGGAATGAAAGGAACTGGAATCAATGTCACAATTTGTTTTTAATGTAAAGGCTGAAATGCAATGTGCTTACAAAAATGTACATGTAGTGAAGTGCACTGATTTTAAGTGTATGTTTATGAGTATTGACAAATGTCTGCAAATGATTTTTATATTTGGTATAGTCAGTCTTAAACATGTCACCATTTAGTGTGATGCTGGCTGCTTTTCATAGATAGTCTTTATCAGATTGACAAATTCACCTCCAATCTTAGCTTACTGTTTTTCCGGAATAAATCTTGAATTTTGTCAAATGCCTTTCCTGTATCTATTAAAGTAATTATAAGGTCTTTCTCTTTTTTCTCATAACATGGTGAAATATAGTGAATGATTTGTTGAATAACAAACCAGTTTTACATTTCTGTGGCAAACCTCAATTAAACATAATGAATTATCTTGTTTTTAGATATTTTGGAATTCAATTTAAGAATATTTTGTTAATAATTTTTGTATCTATGCTTATGAGTAAAATTGGTCTGAAATTATGATTACCTTATAAAATGAGCTGGGAAGCACTGTGTTACAGCTGCTAGATGGTGAAGAGGCTGCTAATACTTCTGTCAACTGAGCATTTCCAGGCACTGGAGGAAAGGTGACCAGAGAGGAGATTCCAAAGGAAAAGTGTCCAGTTTTCTTTTCCTGGAGAGACATCCTTTTTCAGGAGATACATTTCTGAGACAGTATGGTATAGTAAATAATATCCTCAGCATGAAGAAGCTTGAATTTTAGTTCCAGCTCAGCCAATAGCTATTAGATGCCCATCATTTAGCTTTCTCTCCCTCAACACAGATAGAGAGAATGGGATATAGAATACTTAGATTTTCTTCTATCATCTAGAACCACAAACTATTAGGCTACCTAATGATTTCCATAACCAAGTGACACACAGGAAGGCATAAAAAAAATCAGATTCCTATTACAAAAAAAGAAAAAAAATCTTCATGAAATGAACTCATGTGCCTCTAAGAAAATGATAAGATATAAGTTGAAACTTCCTATAACATGCTACAGGAGTTTTTATATATTG
The DNA here is from genome assembly GCF_001890085.2 of Hipposideros armiger. Taxonomy (NCBI): domain Eukaryota; kingdom Metazoa; phylum Chordata; class Mammalia; order Chiroptera; family Hipposideridae; genus Hipposideros; species Hipposideros armiger. The sequence continues at coordinate 1,604,832 of NW_017731575.1, forward strand.
TCAAGAACTCTTTGTTGAATTGCAAATTTTTCCAAAGCAGGACACCAGCTGAATCCCATGTAATTGGGATGACCATATATATTAAAGGTCTAATTTCTAATCTCAAATGTGCTTTATTATTAAGAGGTCAAGCGAATCCATTTTTACCTGATAATAGCCAAATGAAACCATGGCCAATGAAGAAAAGGAGGATGTGGAAAATGATTTTTAAATCTTAAGCAAATTAATTACTTTAATAGCATAGTACAGAAGAAGACTTACCCCTGAGTCTGAACTCACCACATCCATGTGCTTTCTTAACAAGTATGCATATTGAAATAATCAACTTTTTTTCCTCTTCAGATTCCTATTTCTCAAGCAACTTAAGGGCTGATCATTGAATTCCTTCCCCCTTTTATTTTCCTTGGGGCTCAGCTTTCTGAGAGTTGTAATCTACCACCGAGGATAAACTATCCTGGAAACTACAGCTAGGTAATAGCTTTGGCCTATGCTATGTTGAGTTGAAAAACCAAGACATCTTTAAGGCATGTCTTTGATGACAAGATTAGACTTCTAACAGAAAGTTTAAATTTGGAGTCCTGTGCATCCTTCCCCCTTAAAAGTCCTGATTCCCAGCCTTCTTTCTGACATAATTACCCATGTTAGTCATCCTTATGCGCAGTTTCACTTTCCATAGTTCCAGTTACCACAGTCAACCTCGGTCTGAAAATATTAAATTTCCCCAGTTATTGACATCTGTCTGCTCCTGACATCCAACCATCAACATTGTCATGGCTCGATGATCCAGGATCACCTGAAGCAGAAGACCTTCCTTCTGACCTATGGGCAGAAGGTCAATAGTAGCCTAACGCTATGTCACAATGCCTACGTCATTCTCCTTGCTTCATCTCATCATGTAAGCATTTTAGCATCACAAGAAGAAAGGTGAGTACAGTATAATAAGATATTTTGGGAAAGGGAGAGAGGCCACATTCACATAATTTTTATTACAATATTTGTTATAATTGCTTTATTTTACAATTATTGTTAATCTCTTACTGAGCCTAATTTATAAATTAAACTTTTCATAGGTATTTGTGTATGTATAGCAAAATCCACAGTATATATAGGGTTCAATACTATTCACAGTTTCAGTCATCCACTAGTGGTCTTGGAACATATCCCCCATGGATAAGGGGGGATTACTATACTTCCCATCATGTTCTGATCTTCTGAAACTCTATGGTTTTTTCTTCCTTTGCTCAAATTGTATTTCCTGTATCAGTAAGAAACTCATTCACAATGGTCCGAACAATTCAGCTAGGTTTTCATATCTTTCAAGAATAAGAACAAAACCACACAAAGGGAAATATTTATGGAAATTCATTTTGAGACTCATCTCAGCCTGTCTTTAGAAAGATCACTTTGTGTATAAGTAAGGTGAAGGTGGCTGAAATGTGATATAACCTTGGTAAACTCAGACACTTTTTAAGGAAGGCATAGGTGTTAGAGCTAATGACAATTTCTAATCAATATCTGGCAACACACTATTTACAATAATAATATATCATGAGAACTTGTAGTTTCACTATAAGAAATGAAAATTAATGTCAGTAGCATATAGAAGCAAATTATGCTCTAATGATTTCCTAATAAAATAATTTTCTCATAGATCACAGGGGACACAAGCAAAAAATTGCTAAGACTGTGGCTAAAGTAATTATTTTTCAGCCTTTAAATATTAAGCAACTTGCCTAAGGCTTCCCATGGCATGCTAAATGATGGTCCCCTGTCCCACCAAGTTCTTGGGGAGTCTGAAAAGGTCAAAAGCAGAACTTCAGAGATAACTGAATACGCTTAAGATGCAAATGTTCACCAAGAAGGGGCAGGTTAGTTTGTTTTGTCCCTGTGGCTAAGTCAGTTTTCCACCTGTGACATCAGGAGATGGGGGCAGATTCCTGCAACCCCAATGCTTAAACAAAGGGAAAGGACTACTTGGCAGAATATGTAGAAGTTTTACCAAATACAAAACACCCATCACATCTTCAACTACAACCTAATTTAATCTGAGGATAGGAAAATATGAGGATTCAATCAAATGATATATATGAAATTTCTTTGACAATTATAAAATAGTATATAAATAAAAGTTATTAAGACAAATTTGACTGGAAAAGATAAACTGTTTTCAATTCCTAATTACATTTCCCTCTCGATTTCTGAAAGTAAGCCATCTTGCAATTTAGTACTAAGAAATAGTGAATAACTGTATTTGCATAGAGGCAGCAGCATCAAAATTATGTTCTTATTCGGTAGACTTTCAATCAAGCAAAACAAGTTGACAAATTAAATACACTAGGGATGGACATTTGTGGCAGCAATTCCTTTGCACTTTTTTTTTCCTTTGCCTTATCTTGGGCTGCTTCTAGAGTTTATTTTAAAATGTAAAAAAAGAAAATAAATTGAAAAAGAAAGCAAAACTAACAAGGCAGATGGCTTGTCAAATCAGAAACAGAAAACCTTTCCAAAAACAGAATAAAGAACATAGAGAATTATGAGAGCTAAATGTTCATTATGGGTCTATGGCAGTTCCTTTGCATGTAAAAATAAGACCTTCCATAATTCAGTTTTTAATTGTTCTTTCTTTCTGGGTGTGGGAACAAATGTGTTCATTGTACATCTTTTTGTACCCATAAGGAGTGCTGTGCTTTCTCTCATATTATGTCTTCCATTTTTCTGGAAGATAGAGTCCTCGGCAGGTAGAAAACAGCCCATATGTTAACTTGCAGCTGTGCCAAGGGCATAAGACATGCCCAGTTCTGGATAGCATGGATGCAGGACTTGCAGATATGCCAAGGGCATAAACTTGGAAGTCAGATGGATCTGGACTTGAAAACCACCAATTTTGACACTAAGTTGGTATAATCATGAAAAAATTAACATATTTTAGTCATGATTTTCTAATTGATAAAAAACTATGAAGAAAATAACCTACCTTGAATAGTTTTATTCAAATGAAAGAGTATCAGCATGTTAAATTGATGCAATGTAATAGCCATCTCTATTGAGCCTCCAATGCCACCCCTTCCATTAAGTGTTTTGTGAATTTCTCATTTCATGTCCACAACAACCCTATCTCATAAGAATTACTATCTCTGTTCAAAAATAGAAAATACAAGGTTCTGCCAAGTTCATATTTAGGTTCATGTGGTTGGTGAGTAGAAAGTAGGAGGGGCTTGTGTGGTTCACAGCTTTTCTGCTAATACCACACTAGGAGGCTAGTCCAAGGCCACAGAAATGTTGCTGAATAAGAGAAACCTTATTTTTACATTTTCAGTGACTCTACCCACTTTATCTTTTGTACCAATGAAGCTTTTTTAGAGTAGGAGGAAGGGATGGACTATACAGGACTTTTCCTGCACTGCTTCAAACCCTTGCCTGATGGAGACAACGTAAGAGGTGTTTTCTCTGGTCTTTTGAAATGCTAGATTATTGACACCTGTAAAAGAAAAATGATGATTCCTTTTAGCAACAGGAAACTAAAGAGTAAAGAAAAGGAAAAAGATGAAATGAAAGAACTTGTTTACATACTATGAGTTTACTGAAAGAAGCAGTGGCTTTAATGGACTCATGTCATCTAACAAGTAAACAATTATTTCTCTCAAATTGTCTGAATCAATCCAATTGAAGGTAAGGATATTGACTACCCTTAAATAATGCTAGTAGAATAGGATGAGAGACAGCACCCCTGCATTTCTCGATCCTGCATTTTTAACAGGACCAGTCTTTATATATGTGGGTATTTGAATCACGAAGTTGGTGAAATGTTTATAAGAGCCAAAAAAAAGTTATATGCTTTGCCCTTTTGGAATCTGACATGGCAGACACTGGTACTTCTAGAGCAACTTTTTGTTCAGGATGAGAAGGATAAACCACATGAAGAGTGACTGGAGAAGACAGATGTTAGGTGGGGTGTCTGTTCTCTTCAGTGACATTCTATATGCGCAGTACCCTGGGGTGAAGGATAAACAGGGAGCTGGAAGCATCACCAAGTTCGGGAACAGAGTGGGAGTCCGATTATCCGCCACCTGATGCTTTCCCCTTTTTCACTGTCTGCCTTTGCCTCCCCTCCGGGGACCTCAGTTTTCACCTCTTCCTATCCTTCTCCTCTTTTTAATATTTTGTTTCTCTGCCAGCCTTTTTGTATTATCTTCTTTTTTCTATTTCCCTTTATCTGTTATACCTTAATTTGTTCTTTCTCTATAGTCATGATTTAAAAATAACCTGTATCTCAAGACACTTTTTTTAAGAATAAAATATATCTAACTACATTTGTTAGTCTTGGTCCTTTGAAAATCAGATATTAAAAACTGGAGATCAAGAATTAAACAGGCAAAGGACATGTTAGAGGAAATGCCCGTGAGAGAAAATGGAGAGGGAGCTGGGGAGACTAGGAAAGCCATGAGACCACGGTGGTTGTTGGATCCTGAGAGGAGAGGGGTTGAAGGTCAGGTAGAAGCACCCAGCTGGGAGCACAGGTGTAAGGGAAGTTCACCAGCGGGAGCTCTTGAGTCCAAGTCACTCAGGTGAGTCCTTTGTCAGGAATGGGCCTGACTTAGCATGGGTGCTGTGCTCGCTCTCTGGTTGGGAGCAGCCCCAGGGAAGCAGAGCCTCAGTCAGGATGTGGAGATGAAGTTCACAGTACAGGAGCTTGAGGCCATTAGTAGATGATGCTCTCTGCATTTGGAGATCTGTGAGGAGCATTTTCATGTCTGCTGTACTACTATTCTTAGAGCCACAGCCCATGTGTGTATGTGTGTATAATAAATACATACATATTTGTTAATGCGGATCTTACTTTTTGACAAAAGGATTTGGAATATGTAAGTAAAATAGCCTTGTGGGCTGTTAGCCAAATTGGAGACTTGCTCTAAGCAATTACCTTTAGATCTACATTTCCTAAGCTTGTGAAAACGAAACATATTTTTCAGCAGGAATATGAAGTTGTTCAACAAGCTAATGGTAAGAAGTTTTGTGCATATTCCAATAAATGTCAGCAGCCCTCACCACTGTTTTTATATTTTCATCTAAAGAGACATTTATCCGATGTTAAATTTCTTTTAAAGTGTGTGTGGTACAATCACGACAGGAGCCAGAAAACACAATGGTTGGTAACAGTTGTCCTTTATGTGAACAGTGATTGTTGTAAAGCTGCATAAAAATCACCTAAGAGAAAAGAGTAAACACTGAGGATTGTGTTTAGTTTTGTAGAATTTGAACTATACCAGTTAGAATTAAATGTAAAATGTAATAGCCGTTTCTGGATATAATACTTAACTAAATGTATTCTGTATTTCATAACTTCTGAAGACATTAGGTCAGTGGTTATAAAAGGGTCATGATAATCAGGAAGCCAAAATTATACGTTCAGATCCTCAAGCATTAGTGAATTATTCTATATCTTGCCATATGTTCAGTGGAGGAAGCATATCTAGCAAGAAAAAAATGAAGAATGCAACACAATATAGAGAGGGAAGAGGGGAAGGATGAGAAGTAAACTGGTTTAAAGAGTCTATTACAATATTGATTTCTAAACAAAATTTAATTCATTTTGATGACATTCCAGATTTTGACTGTTCGCAGTCCCCACTCACATGAAATTCTCAGAATATTAGTTTCATGATTTTATCTAAGCACACCTACAATTTCAGTAAAAACCAAACATAAGTAGAAATAACAAACCAGAGGTCAAAAATGGACTTTGGGTAGGCTACAGTAAAGGACTGAGAGGTGGTTTTCTGCCATATTTGTGGAGGTTAATGACAGTCCAGGCAAGACCATGGAATCAGTGGCAGTGATGGTGATCTAAAAGTTTTGGGGTTGAAAAGCTGTATGAGTCAGAGTTTTCCAGAGAAACAGAACCAATAAGATGTGCAAATATCAAGCAATTTACTATAATGAATTGACTCAAATAATTATGAACACTGGCAAGTTCAAAATCTGCAAGGTGGACCAGTAGGCTAGAGATCCAGAGAGCTGACATTCTAGTTTGAATCTGAAAGCTGTCTGTTGTAGAAATGGGTAAAGCCTATTTTGCAATGATGAAGTTTGAAAGCAGTCTGTTGCTGAATTTTCTCTTGCTTGCAGGAGGCCCTTTTGTTCTATTCAGGCCCTCAACTGATTGTATGAGGCCCACCCACATTATGGAGAGCAATCTGCTTTAGTCACAGTTACTTGATTTAAATGTTAATCTCATCCCAAAACACCCTCACTGATACACCCAGAATAACATTTGACCAAATATTTGAGCACCTCATAACCCAGCCAAGCTGACACATTAAATTAGCCATCATGCAAACCTCCCAGATTCGCTAGCTCTGGTAGCAGGAATAGTTATGTAAGTGATGTTCAGCCCACTCTGATTCTATGTAGTAGTGAGAATTGGGTCAAGTACCCCACTAAAATGTGTTAGAAAGACATGCTCTTTTCTTAGACTTAACTTCCTAAGTTGATGAAAATCAAAGGGCATTTTCCTATTGGTCTTTCCTTTGTTCAACATTTTATTGAATTATAAGCATATATGCAATAAATTTGAGGTGACAATTAAATATCTATTTCTGTCTCTATATCTCTATATACCATCATCCAAAACATATATAGATAATTTTCAACATTCCAGAAGACTCTCTCATTTTCCTTTTCAGTTAATAGACCCCAGAGGAAAACAATGCTGACTTCTATCACTGAAGATTCATTTTGCCTTTTTCTGAATGTCACATTAGTGAAAATTTCCTCAATTACTATCTGGCTCCCTTCATGTGAAGTCAAACTGTGAAAGGACTGTGATCGCCCCACTTGTGAGATAAACAATGGGCTTGTCATTATACATAGATGGATGATTCAGATAGATTGAGATATAGGGATGGAGATAGGTAAGATAGAGATAGAGATAGAGATAAATAGAGAGATAGAGATATACACATATATAAAAGCTAAAACAAAACCCTTGGTCAGAGGCATAGATGTTTTATTACTCACAGCAAAAAACAGCCAGAACAGCATCTCAATACCTGTTCCCCATGCCCCAGTCCACAAAAAGTGACAAAATGAGGGCCAGATGTTGATCTGCACATGCATTGGGTTTACCTCTCAAGAGAGGAACCCTTAAATGGTGAGATTTGGAACTTACATAGGGCGCTGCCATTCTACCAAGAGAGAAAGACATTGACTCTGCAATGTAAACAATCCTCTCCCAGAAGGGAAGGGGGGGGTGTGTGTGTAAGGTTACCACCCTGTAATGTAAGCAAATGTCTCTGGAAGAGTGGAAGGAGACATTATTAACTTGAATGACTCTAGAGCAGGGGTCCGCAAACTGCGGCTCGCGAGCCACATGCAGCTCTTTGGGTGCCTTCTGTTGCAAAGCCAATCCTATCCCTCACAACAATTTAAAAATTATTTGAGCGCCATAAATATATTTTTACATAATCACCATTATGTGAATAATGTCCTTTAAAATGTTTATAAATGAAACTACGATAGTTTTATTTTCATTTTCAATTTTACTTCAGAGCCACAGTTTGCGAGCTGAAGTTTGCTGACCCCTGGCAGCTCTTCTGTCTCAAAAGTTTGCCGACCCCTGCTCTAGAGGTTTCAATCTTTTGGGAGATGTTATCTGTAGCTTCTAAGGCATGTTTGCAAAGCATCCTTTTTACTCAGAATGCCTAAACCATGCAGAAACACTGAGAAATGCAGGGGAAATTACCTACTAACATCATCAACTGTTCCTTGAGACTAATACATGTTTTTGCATAAATGAGTGTTTATTCTTTCCTTGCTAACATATTACTATTACTGTGGTTTATTTATTTAGAAATTAGTTGTTGAGTACCTACTATGTGGACAGGCATGTTGTTTGGCACCAGGGTGACCACAATAAAAGGCCTGATATGCCTAGGATTATGAACCATGGAATCTAGTACAAGAGTTATTAATTAATATGAGTTCAATAGATCTCTTACTTTATATCTGGTGTTCAGGTTACTCATGATTCTTTCAAAATTCTCCTCAAAACTTTGTTCCATCTTATAGGCACTTTTCTGGGGAAAGGATCCACTGCTTTTATCAAATATATAAATATGTCTATCATTCAAAAGATTAAGAATTTCTGGGCTAATTCCGTGTCAGCCACATCCAACAGAATTTCTTTGTTCTTACTTTTTCCAGCCTAATCCAGACCCTGAGCCTCTAATTTCCTTAAACTGCTCCTGTTGTCTACCCTCTCACCAGAACAGTAGAAGTGTCAAGAAAAATATAGAAAGAATGATTGAAAAGGGTGGTGGATAAGAGTGATCAGACAACTGATGGTTGCTAGATGGGATGAGTGTGGGGATGAAGGAGAAGAGGAAGGGACAAAACAACATAAATTGGTAACTACAATATGGCCTCAGGAATAGAAAAGAGAGTCTGGGGAATATAATCAATAATGTTGTAAATATTTTTTAGGGGATCAGATGGACTCATGTCTTGTTAGGGAGACCATTTCATAGATGATGTAGAGGCCTGACCACTGCATTGTACGTGTGAAGCTGCCGTTGAATAATATTATATGTCAACTATATTTTATATATATATATATATATATATATATATATATATATATATATATATATATAT
>NW_017731575.1:1613523-1669052 GCF_001890085.2 Hipposideros armiger
GGGGGGACAGTGGATGGGGGAGGGAGGTTGTCACTTTGTGAGGGGTGAAAAGGATAACTATTGCATTGTTTTGTACACCTGAAACTAATAATAATAAAAGAGTAATCAAACAAAGTAGAAACAAAAGTACCTTAAATGAATAATTTCAGGATTTTTCTAGTGTCCCTTTTCCTTGTGTCTTGGTTAATAAAATACTAATAAAAATGATCGAGACCAAGGTCTGAGACCCACATTTGTGCTGTACTCTTCCCACAACTTACTCTGAAAAATATCTACTGTCCAAAATGGTCAGGCCTGTCTTCACTAGTAGGACACATTTATAGCAAATTTCCCTAAACCTAATATTTACCTGCATGTGTTCAATTTCTTCTCACCTAGCACTGAAAAGAAATTTAACAGATGAACTCTCTTCATCATTTGAATTTTTTACTTTTTTGGAATATGTGCATTTTAACAGGGGTATGACTGAAAAATGAGTTTCTGCTCCAGGGAATGTATTGCTAATGTTAAAATGTTAGGGATTTGTTACAATCTAGTTGAAGAGGGATCTAAAGGTGAGTATGCTTTTCTGTCACACACAGCAGTGCTCAAATCACATGCTGTCATCATTTCCCTACATAGGTTTCATAAAATTCTCTACTTTTCCTATTGAAAAAGTTGCCCTTTGGAACAAGATGGCTGCACAGTCACAACATGATGGTGACATGGACACCTAACTAGGCCTCCAAGATAGTAACCCAAGTCACAGATTTGTCACTCAGCCTAGCATGACATTGAGCATGTTAATTAATCTACCAGAGACTCTGTCTGATCAATGGTAATACTGAGATAATAATACCTGTGATACTTTGTGAACTGAAAGATGTTTTACCAACTTATGTAATATCATGTCACAATCATGCCATAACCACCCCCGTATGACCTTGTCTGGACCTTATTTGCTAATTATAAAAACATTTTTTTTAGAAGTTCAAAACTGCAACACTATCAAGATGAAAGTTTGGAAATGTAACTTTGGACTTTATAAATGGACTTTGGGTAATAGCTGGAGAATGGAAGCAAAGAGGGAAAAAAACGAGGAGTTCAGGAAAAGAGATTCTGCTGTTTTGTGAATGTGCAACAGCTATTTCCTTTGGGGAAACATTACGGTTAGCCAAGTGCCTTTGCGGTGTGGAACTCATAATCATAAAAGTTTTGGTGCTCTGTTATAAATCAGCAGTGTGGTGCCTACCAGTGCTAGAGAGTGATTCAAGTGTCTCTTTATTAGTCAGGAGTGGGAAAAATCAACAATTCAGTAACAAAGATATATGAACCTTGTACTTAATACTGTTAGACTTGTAGGCAGGATGGTGATAGCAACTTTGTGGACTGGCAATTATTTCACGTGGAAATCTATATCCTACTAAATCTGGGAGCATTAAAAGAAAGCAACCACAATTACTGCTTATGGAAAGCAGAACACAGTATCTCACAGACAGCATTAGCAGTTAACAATGCCTGAGTTATTGGAGCCCTGTTGCTTCTGAATTTATAATAATGTGTGTAGAAAGGTGAAGAACAATAATGAAAAGTAATAAATTATATTCTTTGGCTTAAGACAATGCTAGTTAGGTCAACTGTTGTACACACATCTTTGTCTAGAGGAACTGCCATTTTAACTGACTATTTCATAACTTTTCCCCTGAAAATTTTTCTCAATGGAAAATGTTTCTGGATAAGGATGAGGACAGTAGCATAATGCCAGCTACTTTTTATAAAGAATAGATCCAAAAGTGGGGAATGTGAGGGAGGGGATGGGAAAGACAGCATTCTTGCATTTGGTCAGAAAGAAAAATAAACTTAAAGATAGGGAAGAACTTAACTAAGAAGTTAACTTTTCCTTTTTTCTTTAGCCTTTCATTCCTACCAAATCCTGTGCAATTTTGAAAAAAAGAAAAGAAAAAGAGACGTGCCATTTTTTATAGTTAATGTTTCCTTATAAATGAGCAATAAACAATTAGAGACCATAATGAACAAAGGTTTTTTGGTACTTGAGGAACACAAAGGGAAATATAGAATTTAGTGTTATCAACAAGATAAACTAATACTTTGTTTCTCTTCCTGGCTTACCATGATCACATTATTTCTTGCCCCAAAGGTGATCTAGTTTTTTTGTTTGTTTTTTTCCAAAAGCTTCTTACAGTTAGGCTTGAAATTCTGATATGTCAACGTCATGAGGAAAGATTGGGGACCTTAGTTTTAAATCATGAACTGTTTATTAGATAGTACAAAGGTCAACAGAAGACCGTTATTTGGTGAGTTGCTACTCTGAAAGGAGGTCATATATCACTTTGCTCTTAGATATGGCCCAAGAGATGTCTGCTTGAGAAATCTGAGAAGCTCCAACTGATGGGCTTTCTAAACGTCTCTTCATACCTGCAACCCCCAAAGATGATTTACAGAGTTTTAAGTAATGATATACACAGTATTGTTTCTTGGCTTCTAAGAGATAATTATTCTAAGAGAAAAAGTTAAAAGTATAATGGCTCATACAGTGCTTTATCATAATTCCCAAAGAATGTAATGGTACCATTCTATTCTATAGATGCTAACTTCTTTGTGTGTGTGTGTGTGTGTGTGTGTGTGTGTGTGTGTGTGTGTGTGTGGTGGTGGTGGTGCGGAGGGGCAGGGGGGATTAAAAAGAAGATAAGCCCAGCATTCAAATTGAGCTTAATCTTCTATGCTCTACTGCTGTACATACAACTTGAAGAGTCAGACAACGTGTCCACCAACCCAGGGATGGGTGTACATTTGTGATTGTTGTCTTCAATAGACTAGGTCAGGTTTCCGAGCCTTCTTGTTGGGAGAATCTAATATGTAGACTTTGTAAATCTCACAGAACAAGTCTTTATTTCCTGTTTTAGTGTATTTGAAAGTTTCCTTTGGGCCCATAATTTTATGGGGCATCACATCCAAAAATTAATATTTAATGTAGGTATAATTTGTGCTATTTGTCTTAAGTATCATTTAGATAAATTCTACTAGAGCATTTGTTCTTAATCTCTGGATTCTCTCTTCAATAAAACATGCGTATAGAAATGTCAAAATTTCATGGACTGCTGAAACGTATTCATAGACCAACAGATCTGTGATCCCCAAGTTAAAAACCACTGTTATAGAGGAATTGGAATTGTACCACCTTAAATAGATTAATATCACACACTAGCTCCTGCCAGGGGCTCAGGAAGCACTTCATAAAACCTTTTGGAGGAAATAGCAGATAGAATAGTTTTTCATTCTCTTCTCTGAAATTACATTTCCTGGGCCACACAGAGACCCAAAAAGGTCATCAGTTGTCATTTCCAATATTCTTGCCTCTCATTGCTCCACTGCAAAAAATAAGGGCAGGAGAATCAAGTCCATATCAGCATTTTATGAATCTGATCATTATATTATCTCAGAAAGTTACATTAAGTTCTCGCTTGTCTTTTATTTGATTTGTTACTAGATTTGATACTAGGTTTGTTAATGAAGGGGACTGAACAAGCTTTACTTTTGAAAGCAGAGACAAATATTTTGTTTGTTTTCTCTTTTATTTTGTTTGCCTCTCTCTCTCCTCTCTCTGCCTCTTTCTCCCTCTCCACTGAAGTTGTTGAGAATTGATAAAATTCTATAACACAGTAACACAATACTTTGCTCATGAAAAGCAAACAAATGCTTAGCAATTCAACCCAAACAAATAGAACCACCTGAGTTTTATAGTATAGTTCTAGCTTCAGGTACTACATCAAAATCCACCTGTCTGTTCAACCTCAGCCATCATAATTTTACTTCCCTTGTTACTTTGTCATCAAACTATTCTGGTTTAAATTAAATTAAAAAGTAACTTTGAAAAATGAGAACAATAAAGAAAGTTTGTACAATTCAGTTTTCTCTGGTTAAAAAGTATATACACAAAAATTTACCTCTCCAGTGGAAAACCTATTCAAATAACACATTTCATCCTTGATTGACTCTAATATTTTTGTCATTAATATGGGAAACAGTCAGTCAAGACAGGAGAAAAAGACATTTTAATTTCATTGTGAAACTTCAGCACAACATTCAGGGGTTCTTGGACTATGTGTGTGCCAAAAGTTTGACCTCTTATTATATAACATAAATTGAAAATTTATAATTTAAAATTTGTGTTGAGGAAAATTTCAAACACACACTAAAGTAGACTGAATAGTGTTATTTTTTTTAACCAATCTTTACACTTGATTTTGATGCCACTGGTTCAGTTATGGTGTTCTAGAAAACGCATAAACAGTTATTGCTTTCTTTCATTCCCTTTCTCATTTTCTCTCCCACCTGATTAGAACTGAAGCTAGGTAAATGCCTTTTTTATGTAAAATTAATAGATGCTCATTAAGAAAACATCAAGCTATTCAGAAAGGTACAAAGAAAAAGACATTTTTAAAACCATACCAATTTCCACCATCTCCAAATTACTGTAGTTAACTATTTTGTGAACATTTTATACATCCCCTTATAGAGCGATCAATTGGTAATAGAGTAAAAAGCATTATCATATACTTACTATTTAAAATTAAAATTGTAGAACTTCAATAAAGAAACTGAAGTAAAACTAAAATAATGATTTCTTCAAGAAACAGTGAATCCTTAAAATTCTTTACATTTTAATATAAAAGGGTTTATTAAAAAGTTACATGTTTCTACTTTAAATAGTATCTATTTTCATTTTGACTTGAAACCATAATCCCCATAATTCTGTATTTTGTTTGATTTACTATTTACCAGCAGCCTTTTTATTATGTTTTCTCCATATCTGAGTTTTTATTGTGCTTTATCTTGTCTGCCTGGTATTCATTCTGCTCAAGTGTGTTTTGGTCCCTAAATTTTTAACAAAGTTCCTAATTTCAAGGAAATGTCTATTGCCTTTCATTTGAAAACACTTTGACATTATACTTTGTAGATATTGTTCACTGTCTTCAGGAATTGAATGTTGTCTTAGAGACATCTGTGGCCAACCTGATTTTTACCCTTTATATACTATTTGCCTTTCTTGTCACATGTTTAGTTTTTTCCCCCCTGAATTGTTGAAGGACAGCAACTTTTACAAAATGTGTCAGATGGTTCTGTCTGAAGTTTTCAAAGATAGAATGTGTTCTTTCAATTTGAAAATTCATGTTTTTCCTCATTTCAATGGTAATTTCATCTGTGATATTGCTTCATAATTTCAACCGTTCCATTTGTTTCATACTCTTCTTCAGTAATTATGGGTATACTTGACCTCTTTTCTTCCATATCTATCAACTTACAAACAATAATTGTTCTTTCATTATTATTATTATTATTATTATTATTGTTGTTGTTGTTGTTGTTGTTATTATTCCTAATGTGACTTTCTTCTTTATCATGGTATAGTTTTTTTCCTTGTATTTCCTCTATGAGTTGTGCCAGCTCAATTTTTCTTCATTCATTGTCTTATAATTTCTTTGAATCTTTATATTTTCTACATGTTTCTTGTCAAGAGTTGTCATGCTGTTTGCAACCTCTTTGAGACCTAGCAAGTTGAATGCTTTTGCGATGTAAGCATAGCTGTTTGCAGTATTTGGTAGATGTGTGTATAGTTTGAGGTAATAAAAATGTCCTTGTTTCATGGGAGATGAAGAGCTTTTCTCTTTTTCATTGTTCACAGTGGGCTTTAGGAGAGGAGAGTGGAATTTAAAAAATACCTTTGCACAACCATCTTAGATCTAAAGACTTAAACAGAAGTTTAAGTCCAAAGTTTTACATTGCTTCCCTGTTTGAAGACTTCATTGACAGCCACCCAGTTGGAGTGGCTTCCTTTCCCTAGGAATGAGCAAGTTCTCAGAGCAGATTTATTACATGAACTAAGAACACAAGATTATTTTTCCAATTCTTCCAACCACTTTTATCCCAGAAAGCTGGAGGATAGAATCACTTGCCCTGATACCAGAGATATGGCCACACAATAAGGCGCTGTAGGTATGGTTGGAAAGAAACTTTTTTGCCCACAGAGGAGAGAAATATGTAGTAGTAGAGTCAGCAGCTTGACTGTGTATCTGAAAGACTGATCTGGTTTTGGCCACTTTGTACCTTGGATAAGATAAGTTTCTACTGTACAAAGGGTTGCAATTTGAGTACTTGACCTTGGATTAGATGACTATTAAATAGATGAAGCCGCGATTTGAACACAGGGTAACTTACTGCAGAGAACATGAACTTAAGCACCATGAAAGAGATCAAGGGAAGAAGGGAAGGAAAAAAAGAAGAAAGGAAGCCATAGTAAGAACAATGATTGTTATGAGCAAGAATTTTAATGTGGTGAAATATTGTGATACAGAAAGGAAACGGACAACCTTGAGCAGCCCGTAGGAAGCATGAATTTGCTGTGGACACTCTGGTACTAGATGCACAGGGAAGATAAAGCCTACACAACTCAACACTCACACACACAAAAGTCTGTTAGAAACCAAAGCAGGCCTCCTGGGGTTAAGAAGACGATCACGGACACGGGAATGTTAGAAACTGATGCGGATTCTCTTGGCCTTAGCGTCATCTTCTTAGATACCTCCGCGCCATGAGAGCCAAGCGGAGGAAGAAGCGAATGCGCAGGCTGAAGCGCAAAAGAAGAAAGATGAGGCAGAGGTCCGAGTAAACCGCTAGCTTGTGCACCCATGGAAGCCACGGGAGCAGAAATGAGGAAAGCCAGAGGCCAGGGACACTGGAACGAATTGTTGGACTGCATGCCTAATGTCTAGGACTTCTCAATGGATCTAGAACATACATTGCCATCTGTTCCCCACGACCACCTTTTGAGAGACGCACTTTTCTCGTACAAAAACAGTCCTTTGCTCTGGACCTGTGACATTCTGGACAAGTTTTGTTCTTAGTTGTGGCTGAATGTAACGTGTACAATAAATCATCTGCTGTTAGCTGGAAAAAAAAAAAAGAAAGAAAGAAACTGATGCGGAGAAACTACAGTTGCTTTTGCAAGGTTCCATGCTGTTGTTACTCCCTGCCTTCCTCACCACCTTTATTCTCTTGAACATTTGGGAAAAATATAAACACGGAAAAACACTATTGTATCCCATATAACTTGAGAATGCAGTCATCTTGACTGGTCAAGAACAGCTACTTGCAGTAGGCTCCTACTCCCTTGGGCAAAAATTGGGAGGATACATATTTGATGGGAGCGTAAATCAAAGGACCTCTCAGCTCTTTTCTCAGTCAGACTTCTTTATACTTTTAAATTGAGGTACATACGTACAATTGTGTATGTGTGTGTATGATGGGTCAATAAAGCAATCAGAAACTCAGTCTAGACTAGAAAGACATAAATCAACAATACTCAGTATCCTCCATTTAACCTTGGTGCTAATATTACTTAGAGAAAGGAACTATTCTGTGGGTCTGGACAGTGTGATCCCAGCTAAGGGAAAATCAGTTCAGTGAGGCAAAGGAATGTACTATCAATCTGACTTTCCCTCTGTGAAGCAGAGGCATCATCTTTCTTGGCTTCAGTGTCACTATTTGAGGACAATTCTGCTTGCCCCCACCTACATTTGCTTCACTGGTTCCAAAACCTATACAAAAATAAACAAATTGCAGGTACTCTTATAGTCCAGAGCAGTCAGAACACGCACTAATCAATTTAAGAGTATTCTGAGATCCAGATTCTCTTCATCTACTGATATGAGCCTAGCCTGCTCAGGACTTAATTACTGTGGGTTTCAACTACATTTGTTTCCATAGAAGATCTTTTGATTCTTTGGAGGCAAGATCCAAGGTACCACCTTGATGCTCATAAACAGTTACCATCTGTGTATTCTTTACACAGGAAATCTCTCCTTTTATTCTTCCAGTTGTTCAGGATCTTCTTTGAGGATTGAATTCTTTTTCTTTCTCGTTTCTGCAGTTCTTGTTAATATAGCCTCATTACAACTACCATGAAACCAAGTTGCCACACCTTTTCTTATTGCTGTCAGTCAGAAATTGTCTCTTAGCCAAATATACTGCCACCACAAACCCACCCCCTACATCTTTTGCAAGCATCTGCATTTACATTGAACTTATATAAGATAGATTTTGTTTAACAATCAAAATCCAAGAGGCACATTCAAGTGATTTATCAAAGATATACCACTACTACCAATTATTATGCCTTGGTGGCAATGCCAACACTATCAGATCTCTTGGTTTATGGTTTAAACGCTTTTCTATTTCACCATCTCTCCTTCCCTATCTCATATGCTATCAACAACAGTACATAGCTCTTAATTTATTCCCAAATGCAGCCAGCTATGAGATGAAAAAATAAAAGACATGATAGTCTCCTAAATAAATAAGCACTTTAGATTTAAAGAGAAACCATACTATGACTTATTAAAAGTACAAGAAAATTAGGGAAGTTTTGAAAATTGATATTCCAAAAGGTACTGAAATAAAAATCCACAAACCTTTGATCTATGAAGTCTGTTTCTAGTAATGAACACTATAGAAATACTTGTACAAATAAATGCACAAGTATATCAGTAAGAGTGTTAATTGCAGCTTTATTTTGGTGACAATAGGAAGTAACAAATACCCATCCATTTAGGAATAATTAAGTAAACTAGAAAATACCCAAAGAAAAGGCACAGCCATTAAATAACATGAATTAGATCTTCATGTATGACAATAAAAGAGGTCCGTGAGGCAGGGTTGAATTTTTTTTTTAAAGCAAGTTACACACATTTAGTAGAGACATAGTCACATTTTTTTTTTATAATTCATGCTTCATACTCAGGAAGGTGCCTATGGTTTTAAATTATTCAAGAAGGATGAAGATGTTTCATAAATGTAAGAGATTCTTAAAATACATAATAGGTTTAGTGGTTCGAGCATTGTTCCCACTGCTGATACACATGCACAGATTCTGAAGGTTACTCTTAAAAATGTTAATGGTGGTTGTTCCAGAGAATTGGAAGATTGGGGAAGGAATGTAAGGAGACATGATTTTTACTTTTAAAATTCTAGCCATCAAATGCATATGATTAATAAAGAATACTATAAACAAGCAATAATCTCCTAATAGAGCTAAACTCTCTTCTCCATTGACAACTGGCTAATAAAGGATTATATTCTCCCTTCTCTCTTCCCATCTCACAGACCTTTTCCTTTCCTGACTTATAAAAACATACATTATAAGATGAATAAATAGAATGATGTAGGATAGATGTTATTGGACTGCAATTGGACTTCTACAATTGGGCGTATGCCTTTGACAAATTATAGGAGAAATGATGTATTTGAGTTTTCTGTGGTAGCCTTCCATATGGTAGATGGGAATGTGAGACAGCCATATTTATGGCATCAATGACTTAGACCAAAGCTTTGTTTGGTCCCAGAAGAGGTGATGTTATCCATATCAGTCAGTCTATCGCCATGGTTTAACAACCCTGTGTTAAACCATTTCCATAAAGAGCAGCTGTTTCCTTCAATCTGTCTCTCCTGTTTTTTCCTAAACATGTGCTCATGCTCACATTTGTCCTTGTGCTTTGATATCGTTTAAAATGGACAAAGGTGTTTGTATATATAAAAGATGATTTTCAAAGGTGGTTTTAAGGCTTATTATTTGAAACATGATTTAAACTGTCGAAGCTTAATGTTTTCAGTGGCTTAATGCAATAAAACCCACCTGTTATTTTTGGCTACTTTATTTAGACCATCTGCTCCACAAAGAATGAAAAGCTCAATAGTGGATAGAGAATTGTCTATTCCTCATGTGTCAATAATTTATTTATTCTCTCTAGCCAAGCCTTCAGGTCATTGCAAAAGTGTTTTATCTATTCATTTTCTAACACAATGGAAGCCAATATTTGGTGTTTGGCTTTATTAAAAATCATCACAGGGAATTGTGTTTTTTATTAATTCATAGTTTCCTCTTTTCCCCTATGTTAAAATTGTTTGCCAGTTGCATTTATTTTAAGAGCCCTGATTCGCTATTCCTTCTGTCACAGGTGGAGGTATTTTTGGTGATGGCGAATAAATCACATATCATTTGCAGCTCAGGTAGTTATGTGAGCATCACATAGTCTTGCCCTTAAATTACTATGTAGTCCCAACTAGAGACAAGGGTTACAAAGGTAAGGCACTTAAGTCAACAATTACTTCCACTTGAATGGAATGGTTTTGCAGACCTTATCCTCATCTTTTTACAACATAGGGCACTGGAGAACTCCTCACTTTAATTTTTCTACTTCACTTGATAACCATGACTTTATTCTCTCTAGCATTCATTCTCAAATCTTTGACCCACTCTAATATTATTAATAACAATAACTATAACGATAACAGCTTGTATTAAGTGAGTGAATAGTAGGTTCTAAATACTATA
The DNA here is from genome assembly GCF_001890085.2 of Hipposideros armiger. Classification (NCBI taxonomy): domain Eukaryota; kingdom Metazoa; phylum Chordata; class Mammalia; order Chiroptera; family Hipposideridae; genus Hipposideros; species Hipposideros armiger. Next base: position 1,623,911 of record NW_017731575.1, read on the forward strand.
CAAAGCATGCATTGTATCCACTGCTTGTCTTTATTCAGCTCCTTTCTTTTCCCATCTTAGACTTTCTCCATAACTTGTTCATTCATTTGCTCAATGAGAGCATTTCTCATATGGTTCAAAATACTACTTCTTTATGGATAGTGTCTAACTTCATTTCCTACCTGTCTTAGTTCATTTGGATAAATATAACAAAGTATCACAAATCAGGTGGCTTATAAAGAACATAAATTTATTTCTCACAGTTCTAGAGGCTGTGAACTACAAGATCATGGTGCAGACAGATTCGGTGTCTCATGATAGCCAGCTTCTGCATTGACAGCCATCTTCTCCATTGACAGCCATCTTCTCACTGTAACATCACATGGCAAAGAGTTGAGAAATCTCTCTTTTTCTCTCTCTGGCTTTTTATAAGGGCACTAATTCCATTCTGAAGACTGCATTTTCATCATCTAATCATCTCTTAAAGGCCTCAACTCAAGGTACCATCAACTGGGGATTAGGATTTCAGAATATAAATTTGTAGGAAGGGAAACACACATTCAGATCATAATGCAGTCACTGAACTTGAATTTGACTTCCACTTTCTAGGATGTTTTTATATTACCTAAGTGGAACAAGGAGCTAATATTTCTTGAGTCCCTATTAAGTGCAGACACTTGTTAGACATTTTACATGTTATCTTTTTTAATCCTCATGTAAACAACTTGAATCTCATTTTAGATTTGGAAAAATTTATGTACAAATAATTTAATAATTTTTTCCTGAGATCACATTCTTGGTAAGAAGCAAGGTAATATTCAAACTCAAGTATAATTCTAAATCCCATGACTTTTGTAGCTTTTCATATGATAATTTTCAGGTGTAATACTTTCTCTATATTATTGACTAAGCATTTGATGTTATCACCTGTACATTGCCAGACCTTCCTTTCAATGTTTCTCTGTTTATCTTCTATTCACTTCCTTGCTATGATTCTCATTCAAGTCCTCAGTAACCTCAACCTTAGATCATCCCAGTTACCTCCTTTCCTATTCTTCATTTCCAAACCATCCTACACAAAAACTACCCAATTTATTTTCCTGTTGCATTGTTCTCCTACTGTCATTTCTTTGTTAAAGAATCTATAATATCACCCATGATTTATTCATGAAGTCAAAATATAGATTCAGAGTATTTTTTTCAACTTCCTCCTATCTAACTATCAAAAATGATCATTATTTTATTAATTAGTTCTACTCACAGCAATTGTTTTATTGGGCTTTTCACCTCCTCTACTTTTTTACCACTCTTATTTAAATTTCAGGAATCTCTTTCCTCGTCTTCTTATTCAATGCAATCTGGCCCTGGTTCAAAGTTCCCAGGAAGTCCTTTTCTTCCAAGAAAGCCATCTTGCCTTCCTACAGTCAACTAACATCTTTTCTTCTCTGAATTCCTGCAGTATTTACAGTGTGCCCCATGACTTCATCTATTGTCTTTTATTTGTCTTTCATCATTTAATTTTCCAGGTATTAGTAAACTTTTGAGAACAGAGGTCCTCTGTTCTACTTTTTAGAGGTTGGCATATGAATTTGGCACACAGTGAGTGTTCAATAACTACTTTTACATAGTTGACTGGCATAAACTGGGTATGTAGAAACGATAATTATCCTGCCATACAGAGTCCATAACCTCCTGAAAACCTTTATTACAGCCTGTTTGTCCTACAGGTGTTTGGAATCCCCCACTTTTGATATCACATGTGCCTAATAGGAAACAATATTTATTTAGCTCTTACACATGTTCCATATCAAATACAATCTCTCATACAGAAAGATAATCATACGTATACACTGCCATCCTTCAGAACCTGCATATGATATCTTTGGAAATGTAATGCCTATCATTTAAAGAGAGAGAGAAAGATGAGGTACAGCATCGTACATCACTAAGTTTCTTATCTATAGTCATGATTCTCTCTTCTTTCCAAAGGCATGCTTACAAAGTATCAGATGAAGAATTTTTACCCCTGAAATATAATCTTTCATGAAACAGGCTGGAAAGATTCTAAAGAGCAAAAGATATGATTTACTTTGAGTTCTTTTGGGGCTGAAACTAGCACTTGAGCTATCTCCAAGATAGTGACCTCTGTAGATATATTTATTGCACCTTGATGAAGATGGATGGTGTGGCTGGGAATTCAGAGCTCAGATTTCATGATGACTCTTGAGATGCAAGCCAGGTAACTCAACTCACTGTAATATGAGGACAAATGACAGTGCCTCTGATGAGATTTAGCTCTTTAGCAAGAGCATACATTGTGTATAGAAAGTGCCGGTTTACCTTTCCAATGCTATTTCAAAATACATTGACATCATTAGTGCAGGGCCATTTAAAGGTCCATAGAATTCCAATAGAAAAATCAATGACCAGTATAGAATAACACTAAGGTCACAATAAAAAGGGCATAAGATGGTCAGCTAATTTGCAGAGACTTGCTATGCAATTCCCAATGGGACATCTAATAGAAGAGTGATTAAAAACGATCAGCAACATCTCTGTTTTGTTTGTACGTTAAAATTGAATCTACATTTTTGGCATGACAAAGACATAATCCAAATTGTGTGATGAAGTGGAAACATAATAATCCAAATTATATCCCAAAACAAATAGAAATATTGCCACTTTAGGTATTTTATTTTGTTTAATCCACTGACCAATTCTGTGATGTGGGTGTTTGTATCCTAATTTTACAGATGAGTGTATTAAACCTTGGAAGGATTAAATAACTTGCTCAAGGTCAAAATTAGTAAGAAATAGAGTTAAGGCTCAAATAAGTCTGAAAGATAATTTACTTCTCTCACTCCTCCATTCAGGGTTTTGAAAAATCGTGGAGTAAATAAATCAATTCCACATTGTTCAAAGCAAGCTCTACAATACTCATTTGTCCAGTAAACCTGTTTTCCATGGAATATGTTCTAAAATCCAAGACATTACTCCTGTGGCACATACTCTGGGGAATGCTGTGTTGGGAAGATGATTAGTTTGACAGGTACATCATATCTCAATTGAAAAGAACTGCCAAGGTAGTTGATTATCATCCACTGTGACCAGAGTGCATGCCTTGCTATTATGGGTTCAAAAGAGGGGCAAATCCCTTTTAGCTTCTCAAATCAGAAGTACACAGAGCCATCTGGCCAAAAAGTAACCCTGAAGGAATGATCAATCAAGTCAACTAATCAGTTGTGGTCTCACTCAAGATTCTGATCAAATCAACCTAGAGAAATCCTGGGTGAGGTCTTGCTTCTCCAAGGTTGCTCTAAATCTAAAGTAGACTTTCCCATTAGCTTTTTCAACACTAAGTATTTGCAAAAGTAGGCACTGGCACTCCACCTCCACCAGCTGGAAATCTCAGCTCTACCTGGAATAATCTCTCCCTGATATCCAGATCCCCCATTGGAAGCTGCTTATTTCTCCTGAAACCTGTGACTCATAGGAGGCCAAGAGGATTCCATGCAGACAATTTGATGCAGCCATTTAGAGGTAGTCACACTGAAACAACTACTTTTACATAGCCTTGAAAATTAGCTATTATGTTTTAAACTTTTAAAATTAAAAATGAGAGTTTCTCCTCCCATCTTGGGTGCCATTCCATTTCTGATCCATGCATATGTAGGAATGAAGAATGGGAAGAGGGTCAAAGATCAGGCAAGGTTTTGTTGGAAATACCATTGTTGCTTTAAAATAATCACTTTGTATTTTGACACCGTTAACATGATCAATATCTTCAAGTCAAAATTTTCTTGATATAAAAGGTAAGTCAAATTACAAGATAACTTGACCTCTTTTGAGGTGGTAACTATGTCTTATTTATTTTATGTTCCAAGTACAATGTTTCACACTAAATAAGAACAATAAAGAAAACCACTGTTACACCCAGTAAAATCAAACCCTAGCCTTGAGAGCTGACCATGGATAAAGACTATGAAGACAGAAAATAGAACCGTGTAGTCCCAACTCTAACCTTCTGACTGCACTTTTTCATTGGGGACTTATCACTTTTTCTGCAGTCAACACTCTCTTGGACTCTGGAGCACTGTTTCTTTCAGTATATATATATATATATATATATATATATATATATATATATATATATATATATATATATATATATATATATATATATTTTAAGCAAAACTGAAAAGAGTTTGGGTATTTAAAGAAAACTTTTACTTAAGGGCTTATTGATAAGAAAATGGTAAGAGAACCAGAGATAAATATATAACTAGATACAAAGTATGGCTTCCTCATTTTCATCTTGGGGACACCCTCAGTGACTCTTTCAGCCTAAGCTCTTAACCCAAGTCTATCATACATATGGACACCATCGTCCCTTACCACGCCAACCTAAACATTCCGTTGTAGATTTCTTATGACACAAGAAAAACAAATTAAAGTTCTCTTTCTCAACTAGAGCTGCTTTACCATATTTCTGACAGCTGTGGGAAATATTTTATTTCCCAAGGACCCTAGAATAATATACTGAGCACAGAAAGCACTCAATGCAGGTAGCTGGCTGTCTCACAAATACCCTTGGGCTAAACCACAGAAATCTGAAGGCCCCAACTTAGCTTGAGGACAATGAGTTCAACCTGGAGTTCAGTTTCTCAAGAATGCTGGCTCCTGGCCTGCTTGCAGCAAGTGTGTCTACCTGAGAATTTTCGCCTCACTGAAATATTCTCTACCCACTCTTCTAAGTTTACTACTGCCAGTCGATAGATTCTAAATTTGAGGATGTTTCAATAAGATTTAAGATTCTTGAGTTGTTTATAAAGTTGATTTAGCAGAAAGTGTCAATAAACAATGTACAGGAAGATTTTCCTTCCTCTTCTACCAGATAATTTTGATGAAATACTTTATTTCAGGGTATAGTTTTCACAGATCCAGTGTACTAGAGTATTGTGTTTTTACAAAGGGTTATGTAACAAATAGAGTATTTAATAAATTCTTTCATACAATTTATTCTTCCTCATATTAAAATATTTTTAAGTTAATACTTGTCCTATGAATTTTCAATTTTTATAAGAATTAATCCTTTAGACTGTATACATACAATTGAGGATTTTTTTTCTATAATGAGTGTATATTTTACACATATATAATTCACATTAAGAGCTAAAATTTGTTCCATACTATGCCTGCCTTTTTAGAATATTGATATGTTTGCTATGTTTAATTAAAAATAGTGCTTTGAGGTTCAAAGGTATCTTTTTTACAAGCTTCTGAGAAGGATTGCAGGGAGCAAAGGGATGAAGTTTTTTGAGTAGAGAAGTGAGGTTTTTTCAAGGAGGAGACTCATCAAGGAAGGGTAGAGAATTGTTAAGTAGCTCTGCCAAAGTCAGTGTCAACTGCAGTTACTGGCTGCATATTTTACAGTAAACACTGCTCAAGTTAAAGTTTCCTATCATGGTTAAATAGAGGCACTAAATGATCTCCTCTGCTGGTTTATTTGGTAGAGATAACAGAGAAGGCTGTGTGTTGTGCACTCTGATTCATTCCCCTTTCATCTCTCTTGTGCCATCCATTGAAATCATGTTTGTGAGCACTTGTAATGACACTCCAAACTCCACATTTCTGCTCCTGCTTTATTCATTTTTCTCTTACTCACACTTTTGAGTTGGGAAGTTCCTTCCTGCACTATATTCTTGGGACTATTCTCTTGTAGTTTACCTTTCATTTACTGATTAAGCCTGCAGGTAATATAAAGAGCTTTAAGGTGGGTGCAGATGTTCTCAGGCTGCCAAAGGCCCACTCGCTGACCTTGTACAGCATGGGAGGACTTGATAAGCCTTGCCTGGCCATTTCTCCTTCTGGTATCCAGTTTCCTGAGGCTAGATGAGTTAGGAAGTCCTCCCTGTTTATACAGATATCCCCCTCCGAAGAGTTATAAATCAGGTGTTGCTTTAGAAGTTACTTTTGATTCCTTAGCAGAAATCTAGGATCACAGTGTTCCTGGTGGGTCAGGAAACAGGGAGGCTGACAGCTGAACAGGAAACTGATTCATATGCGAGGACAAGTAATTGCTGGAGAAGGGGAGTGAGTATTGGCTATGCTTCTCTCTCCTTTCCTAATTCCTAAGAAACATGTGTATCCCAAACAGCTTAGTACCTGGCCACGTCATATTTTAGGGATAACTCATGAATAATAATGACCCATTTTGAGGATTTCTGTATTCTTGATCACTGGCTTCACAGGCTGCTCTTTTATTGCTGGTTTTCTCTGGTTTTTAAATCTTTTCTGGGTCAGGTATTGGGTCTTATTTTGGCAGAGACTACAGGCCCCCGAAGTGACAGAGCTCTGCCCTTCACACACATCTTCTTTCTTTTTCATTCCCTTTGTCTAGTTAAAAGATCTTCATCTCTCTCTACGGATTCCTAGTCTCCAAGACTTGTTTTCAGTGGTGGTCTAGGGTAATAAAGGGGTCCTTTTACCACCTCCTCGGTGGTACTAGGATACTGTGTCTCACCCCTAGTGACTCTTTTTGGAGGCTGATCACTACCAGGGGGGACCATCATACCATGGTCTTAACTATAGTTAACACTCCTCTCTGACTGCTGACCCTTTTTTGTGTTACCTAAGTAAGAGCATTTTCTCAGTTTGAAAAATGTCACAATGACCACTAGAGTGGTGGTTGATAGGACTGTAACTCCAATAACTATGAGTACAAGGTCAAGTCAAGTGCCTGATTAGAATACAAAATCTTTGACTTTTCTATGAACAGCATTGCCTAGGACAGCAATGTTATGCATCCATTTTGTAGCTATATTACTGTTGTGCTTTCTTAGTTTTCCATCACCTATCGAATGTTACTTTATCTATGTGGATCACAGAAGAATTCACATCTTATGAAAAGAGTGACAAAGGAAAAAATACAAATTCTTTTTACGTGCAGATCGCAGAAAGATTGATTTGGGCAAGAAATACCAAAGAAAACACAAAGAGTGGGGAGTTTTTCATCACACATGTATAGAAAAATACAGAATGATCAATAAGGCTATGTAGTTATTGACCTGTGAACAATTGGCTAAAGAGAATGCTCCTCTGATAAATCTAGAAAAAGAGCCAAACACTGCAAATGAGAGGTGTAACCAAATAACCCTATCGAGTTTCATCCCCGTGTGTGAGGGGCTTAGAGGTGAGTGGGGAGCATGGGCAGGCTAACAGCTTGCCCTCCCCAGATGTCTGCCTGCTTGCTCATGCTTTTTGGTTGGTCATTCTGCTGGCAAGAGAGAATCAATCCTCAGCTCCAGAAACCTGCTCCATTTCACAAACAGCTGAGAAATTTTGCTACTATCAGAAAACTGAGCCATGGGGGTGGAGGTGGGGGATCCAAGTAGTGGCCAAGAGCTCATTCATAGGTGGCGGCTCTCCCTGCCAACCCCATCAGCTCTCTTTCTCTCTCAGAATGAATTACAAAAGCTTTGCTTCCTGGGAGTCAGAGTATTTCTCCTCCCTCACTTGCCCACTAAAACCTCTTCTGACCATCCTGCTCAGGATTGCCTTGAACTTGGTGGAGGATATGAGAAATATATAAAATGTTTTCTATTTAGGTTCTATAATGGACTCAATGTAATTGACAGAATATGTTTACCCAGGAGGGACTTTCAGTCTATTAAATTGCCATATGTTTATCTTAGCTATTGTCCCTTGGAGTTACCAGTGATTGAATCCTCTGTATATTTGCATTTGTGTGGTAGGGGGAGAGGTTGACCTTATGGACTATTGATGAACCTGTGCAACTGCCGCTGGTTGCTGCTAAGTAACAGGTGTGATTCAGACGAGCACAAAATGGCTCAGTTCTGAGATGGCCCTGAGTAGAGCAAAAAATACGCAGCCAAAAATCAGTCCTCAGAGGTTTACTAGAAGCAGCGAATTATGATTTTAGAAAAAAGGTAATTTATGCTTCTACTTAAAGGTACAGCCCACTACAACATGCAGGAGACCAATTCAAGCATCATTAGGTAGAAATTGAACAGAAATAGTTGAACCAGGCTTTTAAATCTTGGTCTTACAATGGTTTTTAAATGTTTTGTAAATCCTTAGTTGTATTAGCGTAGAATTGAATGAGTGATTAGTAGAAATGTGTAAGTTGCAAATTAAAAGACAAGAAAGATCTGAAATTTGCAATGTCTTCTTTGTGATTAAATACCTGTTTTATGTTTTTAGAAGGAGAGTACAATATTTGATTTAATGCAAATGATTTCTTTGATATGTAACTAGCATTTGATATGGAATACAGATGTGCAATGAAAAAAATAACAATGTGTTAATTCAGAATAAGTAAAAGCAGATTTCTATCAAACTGTCTTGTAACTTACTCTAACAAATCTATACAAAGTCTTTAACATAGGAGAAAAATGGGCAGGTCTTAGGACAGTATCAAATTTTTGTTCCAGATAATAATGTACTGTGCAAATTACAAAAAGCAGACCAAGTCCCCCAGAAATACCCTAGGTGCTCAAAAGAGGAATCTCTTTTGAATAGCTGATACGTGGTGAACTTTGTTTTTAAATCAAGTACCTGCATATAACAAAGCTGGCTTCATGCTACAATACACGGCCCTCATCTCACCTTTCAATTTTCCAACTTAGTGTGATCTTGAATTTGTTATGAAATGTTCCAGTGACCATTAACTGCATTCAGAATACAACCCATTGCCTTATCATGCCCTTCAAAAACCTTCCCAATGTATTCCTTCTATAAATGTTTAGCTTAACCTCCCATTAAATCCAGTGACAAGCTGCTTTCACATTCTATACCCTGAACTTTGTGCCCCACATCCAGGAGTGTTTTAGTTGGTTTGGTCTACTCAGCCAGCTTCATCCTTGTTTTTCAGTGTCTGCTTCTTAAGTTTCCCCTTCATTCCTGGCCAAGTTCAAAGCCCCCCTGGTCTAAATAGCCTTTGCAGAACTTCTTAGTCAGAAGGAATTTCCCCTTTTCTCTTATTCCTAGTCTAGCTGATTGTTAGCTACTCTGTTTGACAATAGACACATCCAGTCAAAGTCCAAGGACTCTGGATTTTGTGTCCTAAGACAGAGAACAGTTATTGGCACATAGTAGGCACTCACTTAATATTTGTTGACTGACTGGCTCAATACTTGTCAAGTTATACTTTCTTCCCCCAAACTGCCATCACTGACCAAGTCAGGTCTCGATCTTCTTTGAGCCAATCACAAAACTCGTCCCCTAACAGGTCACTCTGGCTATAGCCCTGTCCTCCCCATGCTGCTATCATAAAGGTCTTTCTAAAACAGAATTTAAAAGTGTCATGTTATTTAAAAAACTGCAGTCATATCACTCTCCCTCAAAGGTTGAATTTCACAGGCCTTATATGACCCACAAAGCCCCATGAGTTGTCCTTTCTCCTCATACAGCTAATTGTCTTAAGCTTCCTATCATGTACTTTATGTCCAAGCAACACTGGAGAATTGCATCTTATTCAAGTGATGAATTCCTGAAGATCTTATGTAATTGAAAACTTGTATTATTTAATAAAAAAAATTCACATGTGAATAAGTGTAAACTTAGGGGAACATTTTGGAGGAGGTATATTTTAACCCTTATAGGGTATTTTTCCTTTTATATTCCTCTGCCCAGAATTGCCTCTTTTGTTATTTCACAACATACCTAATCTTAAATTTACAGGAGAACACATGATAATGGATTTTTGGAGTTCTCTGTGACATTTTATTGCATTTAAATCCTCTTTCAAAGGTATGGATTTTCAGGCATTATTTCAGGCCTGAATTTTAGCCTTAGCCCTAGCAGTGTTATTTAATGAGGATTTCAATGATATTATTATGGGGTATCAGGAGATCATTGAAATTATAAGTAGTTAATGCTAAAATTATAGGATGAAAGTCACCAAAAACATTCACAGAAGTTGGAACGCAGGTAAACAATAGTGGTCAGATACAGGATGGCAGACATATCTGTTCCCTAGCTAAAGTGACAACATGGCAATCACAGAAACTCTTCTCTCCATATATTGGCCATTTCGTCTTTTTTTGCTTGCGTGCTGCTCAAAGCTGAACCCACCATTTGCGGAAGCAATATTCCCAAGTTGCATGGAATTCAGTTATAAAGGTATATCCCAAAGCACTGCCATTCGTGAACAGCTTGATCATGCCACCCTCTTTCTTGGACTATGAGCACGTGTCTCCAAATCGTTGATTTCCTTTTCCTTTCCTGGAATCAAGTGTCAGTGCAAGAACTTGCTCTTTGCCCTTTACATTTTCTCTTTCCTTAAAGAAGTTTATACAAACCTTTCAATTACACCCCATAATTTCTCATTCAGTTCCATCCTATACAGCTTCTTTATATTCCTGATAGTTGTCGCCTCCGAACCTCTCTTTCTGTTTTATGAAATCTAAGGCACTGTCTCTCTGACTTAAGGGTACGTAACAATCATAGGAGGGAACATGATAAAATGGACAGACCACCACTATTCTAATTCAGCAGGCTTAGGGTAAGTTTCAAAGCTTTTCATTCTAACAAACGTGCAGGAGATTCTGATTCTGGTCTCCGTGACCTGAAGACCTCACTCTGAAACGCACTACTCTATAGTGCTTTTGAGCAGACCTCACCTTGGTTCCTCTCCTTTATTTTTTTTTCTATTTTGTATTTATTTATTTTTTCAAATATTTTATTGGGGAATTGCGGGAGGGGAACAGCGTTGTGGAATCGGGGAGGGGAACAGAGAAGTTGCTGTCCTTTTGTTCTTCAGTCTAGTTGTGGAGGACACTGCTTCACTGGCCCATATTGTCATTTTGATCATTGTGCTCTTCCTGGCTGAGGCAGATCAGTCGCTGGCCATTAGATGGCCACTCACGGTAACTCACAGCAGCCCACTGCAGCAGGGCTGCAGCCTACACTGTCACCAGCCACTCACAGCAGCTCAGCTCCAGGTCGAGCTGTTGTTCACTATCTTAGCTGTAGAGGGCACAGTATCACTGGCCCATGTGGGAAGCAAATTGGCAGCCCTGCTGCTCAGAGCTCGAGCTCCCAACTCAACTCTTAACCAACTGAGCCACTTGGCAGGCCCTCCTCTGCTTTATTTTTGATCCACTCTATGTAAAACATCCTCCTCTATTTTGTAATGTTCATTATTTATCTGGTTTGTTTTTTTTCACATTTATTCTCAATTCTGCCTGACATTGGAAATGTCTCTCAAAATATTTAATTGTGTTCCTTTGCTTGGAATTATCTTCATATTATTGTTTGATGGCCCACCACTGATATTTTTAAAGTGACTTGATTAATACTTTTATTATATTTTGCATGTCATCCCATTCAATAAACAAATTCTTCCTCTCACAGTCTAATTTCCCAGCTTCCAGAAATTGAATTGGAGGTAACCTCGTGATCAGAAAAGATGGTAACTTTCAATTCACATGTCACAAATTTGAAGTTTCCCTGTATGTAAATCTCCTGGTTTCTTCAGGGCCATTTCTCTTTATTAACTGTGTATTCAGTACTCTTAATACACACATACAAAGTGCCCTTCAATCCTGATAATTTGCTGACTGATTGTAAATATTTTTTCTCAGAGCGTATATTGTCCCTGCTCAAGCCGCTTGTAATGGAAAATCCTGTCTATTCAACATTTTTATTGTTATGCTAAGAAAAGTAGTCAGTCTTAAAGTCTCCTTAGTTTCTTGGCAGGAGTAGGGCAGAGAATAGTGGGGTGTGAGGTTGTGTTCTGAATCTGTATCTCTAATCATATATCATCCAACAACATCTCAGTCTTCCCTTCCTTTTCTCTTACAGGAACATTGGAATATCAGCATATTTGGGGATACTTGTCATGATTTCCATATGAATTTTTCATTCCTGTGGTTCCTCTGATCAGAGTTTTGTGACATTCTCTCCAGTTTTTTGTACTTTTGCATTACAGGAGTTGTGCATAATTCCAATTGTGCAGGAAGTAGTTTGATACCCTTACCCTCTGAACTATAAACCCTATTTCTGAATTATTTCATTACAACCCGACAAACCTTCCTAACTCAAAGTGTAGCTGGAGAGGAGAATTTTGAGAGACAGACACATCAATACTAGGTCCACTGTACATTTGTCATTCGGTTTTTACATATATATGCTCCCTATGCCTAAAAACTATTTTATTTAAATCAGTAACATTTAAGCCACCATTTGTGTTGCTCCAAGTAGCATCCACATCTCCAAAGTAATCCATCAAGTCTCAAAAAAATGTTTCACTCGCTGAGATAAAATGTATATGTTTATGCATTTGTATACTTCTTTACAATTGCAAATCCAATTGACCCTCATGTCAGCTTTGCTTGAATATCTGAATAAGATTGCTACCAGAAATGTTTTAAATGTAAGACTCCTGGGTTAAGTATTATGCAGTAGGTTTCAAAATAGAAATTTAAACAAAAGCTACAAAGCTTTGTATTAAAGTTGACAAATATTAAGTGATCCTAATCTAAGTTCAAAGAAGCATGGCTGCTATCATATTTATTAAGTAGGAATCTAGAGGGTGACAGTTTGCATAGATATGGGAATGGTTTATGCATGTTCTGACTCTGTCACTTAATAGTTCCTAGACATAGTCAGCACTCAGTTTCCTCTTCTGTAACAGAAGGGAATTGGACTAATTGACCAGTAGTTCTCAAAGGTGGCTACCACCAATTACCTAAATAATTGTCAATCCCACCCACTCCAATCAATACCTTTGTTACGGTTGAATTGTGTTCCTCCCAAAAGACATGTTGAAGTCCTAAATCCCAGGACCTGACAATATGACCTTATTTGGAAATAAATTCATTGCAGATGTAATTTAGTAAGATGAGGCTATACTGAAAGAAAGGGGCTAATCCAATACAACTAAAATTTGTATAAGCGAGGAAGAGTCACAGAGGCTACACGTAAAAGGAAGAAGGCTATGTGATGATGGAGGCAGAGATTGGAGTCATGCTCCTGCAAGCCAAAGAACATAACAGATTGCTGGCAACCACCCGAAACTAGAAAGAGGCACAGAGGGGTTCCCCTATAGGTTTCAGAGGGAACATGACTGCTGACACCTTGATTTCAGGCTTCTAGACTCCATAACTGTGAAACCATACATTTTTGCTGTTTTAAACCACCCAGTTTGTGGTACTTTGTTATGGCATCCTGAGGAAACCAATATAACTACTAAGAATCTTAGGACTGAGGCATAGGAGTCTGTATTTTGAAAGTTCCACCCTCCCTGGAGGACATTCTGCTATAAGCAAGGTTTGGGACTACTTGATAGATAACCTCGGAGTTTCTGTCTGGATCTCAGATTCTATGATTCAAGGATCCATGTGTTGCAAACAGTTTTTAAAAAAAGATAAGGTCATATATATATATATATAAAGATATATATATATATATATATATATATATATATATATATATATATATATATGTCAATGATGAAATAAGGTGGAGAATTACTAGCACTTAATGACAATGTCAAAAGTTTCCCTCCTACTTATGATAATGAAGCCCTGAATGATGCTATTCTTTAGTTGCTATCCTAGCACAAGGCACTTGAAGGTCAATTCAATTTCATGTTGACAAACACATCTATTTGAACTTATTTGCTCTTGGAGATAGGATGCGTATTCAGTCAGTAAGTGTTGGGGTACTGTTTGTGATAGATTTGCCTCATAACGGGTAATATATCTTCTATGTATGAACATCCAGTTCTTTTGCAATTGTCTGCGATGATTGATATTAAACTATCATTTCTTGGTCTGTGGCATCAAGTGCAAACTTATCTTTCATATTGCCAATTCCAGACGCTTCTCTCTCTTGCCTGGGTCTGTCCTTGAGACATCATAATGTGCAGCGCAGAGCACTGCGACAGCATCAGGGATTTGCACCATGCCCAGAGCTGACAGAGTGCCCTGAGAAATGGCTGCAGCCTTCCAACACACACTAGTGGGGCCTCCATCCACAGCTGCACCAGACAACAGTGACCCCTAACTCCACAGTACATCTGGTTCATCATTCATGCAAGCTCTTCTTCTACAGTTTTCTCTTTATTTTGTGTCTTCACCATGGACTACCAAGGAGAATCTGTAGGAAATGTGACTCTTTAAAGAAAAAGAAATTCAGAGGAAGAAAAGGAACACTCTTTAGCATTTTTCTCTCCTACAGTATATTATTGAGCAGAACAGGATTGGCAATATTAGTCAAAAGTAATCAGGCATTTGGGAAACAGAAAGGGAAGCTGCCTTCCACAGCCCTGTCTATTGAAGTGGTTTCAACATACTTGGTGGGTGCCACGTGACTTCTATCATGTGTGTGTGTGTGTGTGTGTGTGTGTGTGTGTAACATACATAAAATAGAAAAAATACATACTTGTGTTTGGTTTTATTAGGCCCAATCGTGCATGATCTCTTTGTCCACTCTAATAGGAATGCTCAGATGAGAGTTAACTATTATGATTGTATACAAACTGTTCTTTCTCAATCCTTTGCCTCACACATGAAGATTGCTTATTTTTAGATCATTGCAACAAACATATCTCCTATCTCTTCTATTGGGATTGATAAGATTACTGTACAGGAGGCATTCATCACAATATTAAAATGATCAGTTTATGAGTAGGTGACTCCCAGGATTATTGTAAGATCTGAAACAGTAGTGCCCATATCTAAACCTATAAGTATTTGTATCCTCCATTCCTTAGCTTTACACCTGGCACATAATAGGAGCTCAATAACTTTTTTTTCACCTAAATTGTTTCCATATAGATATAGCCATTCGAGCTTCTAAGGAGAGTGAACGAAGGGCATACAAAATCCTTTACCATGGTGGTGCTCACTCTAAAATAGTTGGGGATCAAGTTTCAGATGGGGACCAAGACATGAAATAATGTGCTGCCCTGGTGGATTGGATTGGCAGATTATGGATATAGTATGAAAATTCTGGAGAGCTGAGTCTAACAGAATGGAGAAAGGGTCTAACTTGTTTCAACTTCACTTAGAGGCATAGAACTAATTAGCAAAAAGTCTAAAGTGGAAGGGAATGTGCAGGAACCTATAGTCTGAGCAGATCAAGAGCTGAAATCTAAGTCGATAAGCAATGTGAAAACAGGACAGGCAGTCTCCAAGATCACAGTAAGTTTACTAAATGGATTGAGCAATGGAAGTTTAGGAACCCCATTCCTTTTCCATTTCTCAGGCAAGCAAACTGAAAAATCAGAAACAGGATGTTTTGGGTGTAACAAGAAGTAAGTGGATTGGTTAAAAAGAACAAAGTAAAATATAGAAAGTTTAGATATGTTGTGTGTTATTAGCTAATTTTTTTTAAAGCACTCATAATTTCTCTGAAAGAATTTATCCAAATTTTCAATTCCAGGTTTCAAAGATTTAATGAAATGGCTAATTACCCAGTTTATTAAGAAGTCTAAAAGCTAAGGTTTATATTTAGTAGTTGGGCTGGTAGACTGTGATGAAACAAAAATTATTCAGTAGAATTGCCTTTATACCTCTATAAAGCTAGTAGAATAGCTTTAAGAGAACTCATGTACATAATTGAATTTAAGCAGTGATTTTGTAGAATGCTGATATTGATGCTTTTAAAAAAATAATGGACAAAATTTAAAACAACTGTTACTTGGTCAATACTATATCTATTTACATCCATCAAATCTCTTCACACTCAAAACATCAGTTATTGCAATCAACAAAATGTGATTCAATGTGAAAATCACCAGTGTGGTGCCTTGAATACTAAAAGTTCAGTCCTCATTGAGTGGTGAGCAGCCCCAAGATATGGGAATTAGCCCTGTTACATATTTTAAAACATGCAAAAATCAGATGAATTTAACATTCATTTGACTAAATACTTGCAAATGTTATGTAGAATAATTACTTAATCACAGAATACCTGCTTACAAAAGCAAAAATCTATTAAAAGTAACATTAAGATGAATAATTATGATTTTTCTAGTGTTTAAGAGAATAAGTATTTTTTACAGTAAAATGTCAAATCCAAAGTGGTCAGCTCGATGTACACTCCCATTGACTCACTACCTATTTAAAGATATAAAATATTTCCATCACCTCAAAGTGTTTTTTATTTCAAAATAATGCTAAACTGTGAGTATGGGGAGGAAGGGGTAGGGTTACTTGTTTAAAACTGTAAAAAAAAGTCAATGGAAAACCATGACTCGGCTTAACAGTATTTGATTTACACAAAATTTTCAGGTACATTTCTAATATATATAATGATGGTCTCCCACATATGTCAAAGTTAGCTAACTACTATTTATACTTATAAATCATTAAAATGTTTTACAAAGACATTTGTCTGGTTATAAACAAATAAATGTTATTTGCTACAGGAACAGTTTCCCATTATTTTTCAGAATGCCTGTATTTCTTCATCAGTCGGCTTCCCTCAACATTGATTTCTCTGAAGGGATAGACAATTGTAGTTGAGAGTATACTAGTGACACCTAGTGCTTATCCACTGACACTGTCTGCATTTAAGAGAACATTTATTTTCTCATGGTTAGCTACTGTTAATCAAGTTCTTGTTTATGTGCAGAAAGTGACAATGATAATATAAGTACTATTTCATGCTGTTAAAGACTAAATGGATAACCTTCCAACGTAACCTCTTAACATAATTAAAGCAGACAGATTTGACACTAACACTGTGCATTAAGAGCAAGAGGAGAGGAGGAGAGGATCACAGAATGAGAAGGCATATGCTTGAATTGCATTTTTATTATTCATAAGCAGATATGAATGCCAGGAAGCTGCGGCATATTGGCTTAGTCCACTCATTAGGAACTAGTAGGTGGCATGGGGAACAGAGGTGGGACCCCTGATAACAATAAAGACATAAATAAGGCCCCTTGTTATTAATGAGTTGGTTCTAAGAAGATTTTCCATATTTTAGGTCAGACCCTGAAATACAATGTGCTCAGCAGGCAAACATAGGAAGACCTGTGTTTCCAGGCTGGCATCTAAATTAGATAGATGGTCCTTAGTATCTTCCCTTTTGCTCCAGTCTAGGAAGAACACCTCAGCTCTCACTCCCAATCTATATGGACCATTACCTTTGTGGAATAACGGGAACAGTGCCAAGAAGCCTCCCCCAGCCCAACCAAAATATTTTCCCATCTGCCTGTCATTCCTGTTATACTACTGTTAGAGATCCCGTCCCCTTGATCTATTAGAATCTTGGTATAGTGTCGTAGCTTAAACCGTATTGAGGATGAGTTAGCAGCTAATCTTTGGTTGATGATGGTGAAGCACAAGTGACTCTAGGAGAGGGAAGGACCATGCTGAAGGCAAGGACAGAGGATGCTAAATTTAAAAAATGCATATTGCACAACTTTGCCAAAGGTAAGAAATGAAACCATGTAGTTGCTTTCACTCTTCTTAGAATTTCCACCATCAGCAAATATTAGTAAATACTGAGGATTTGCAGGACTGTGCTGGATTTAGAAACATCATATATATGTGTATGTATAGTATCATATGTATATCTATAGCAGTATATACACATATAATGCTAACATATGTGTATGTTATATATATATATGTATGTATGTATGTATCATATGCTAGGTTCTAGGTTTTGCAGATAAAGTAATAAACAGTACAGATAAGGTGGCTTTCCTTATGGAGCCTACATCCTACTACAATGCACTGCAATAACAACAGTAACTACAGATAATCACTGTAATAACAATAATAACAGAAATAATTTTGGAAAGTCATAAATACTAAGAAGGAATTAAAAAGTGAAATAATGTGGTTTTAATTTGCATTTCTCTGATGATTAGTGACGTTGAGCATCTTTTCATATGTCTGTTGGCCATCTGTATGTCCTCTTTGGAGAAATGTCTTTTCAGGTCCTCTGCCCATTTTTAATTGGATTATTTGGTTTTTTTATTATAAATTGTGAACATTAACCCCTTATGAGATGTATCATTGGCAAATATCTCCTATTCAGTAGGCTGTCATTTTGTTCTGTTGATGGTTTCCTTTGCTGTGCAAAAACTTTTTAGTTTGATGTAGTATAATTCATTTATTTTTTTCTTTTGTTTCCCTTGTCCAAGGAGAAAAAAAAATTTTTTTTAAGTAATTCTGAAAAACCCCAGCATTTCTGGTCTAACACTGATACTGTCTTCTTATCTGAGGGAATTGCCTGTGCCCCAATTTTCTGTGTCTGCAAAATGTATGATAATACACACATGTCTATCCTTTCTTCCAGGTAGCTCAAAGTGCTTGAAAGTTACTTACTATCTCATATATTTCTTGACAGGCCACAGGCAGATAGTGCTACGCTTGTTTTAGAAATGGTGAAATTCAGACTTTGGAAAGTTGAAGAGACTTCACATAGCGAGTCAGTAGTCAGCAACGAAGACAGAAAAAAATACATCCTTTGGCTCTCGCTCCTATATTCCTTCTGTTCTGGATTGTGTTGGATATTTTATGTGGATTTTGTGATTGATGAAATAAATTGTTCCCACTAAGGAGGAGAAAAGCAATATTTAATGTCAACTACATAAAGAAACAAAAACAAAAAAATCAATTGGCCACATTTAAAAAAAGGTGAGATAATGTGACAAAGTGATGTAGAAAGATAAGGAAACACATTTATACTAAGGTGTGTAGGGACAACCTCTCTGAAGACGTGATGCTTGAACTGAGAGCTGGATGATAAGGCATGTGGAGACATAAGGAAAAATGAGGTCTTGGCAAGTACGAAGGCTCAGAGGTAGGAATAATCTAGGCGTAGTTAGGAAACAGAAAGAAGACCCATATAGCAGGAGCTGTATGTGGAACAATGTGGAGGAAGAGGAGTAGAAGATAGGTCTGAGGGAAAGGCTAGATCATTCAGGTTTTTACCAGCTTAATGCATGTGTCTCTCCCATATTCACTTGTTGAAGCAGTGCCCCAATGTAAAGGTATTTGGAGGTGGGCCCTTTGGGAGGTAATTAGGTTTATATTAGGTCGCGGTAGTGGGATCCTCCTGGTGGGATTAGTGCCCTTATAAGAAGAGAGAGAGAGAGAGAGAGAGAGAGAGAGAGAGAGAGAGAGAGAGGGGAGAGAGAGAAAGCGAGAGAGAGAAAGAGAGAGAGATCTCCACTAGCACACACCAAGGAAAGCCCATGTGAGGGCACAGCAAAAAGTTGTCTGTCTACAAGCCAAGGAGCAGGTTCTCACCAGACATGAAATGTGATGACCCCTTGATCTTGGACTTCCCAGCCTCCAAGAACTGTGAAAAATAAATACAGTAAAACTTTGGTTTGCAAGCATAATTCCTTCCGGTAACATGCTTGTAATCCAAAGCACTTGTATATCAAAGTGAATTTCCCCATAAGAAATAATGGAAACTCAGATGATTCATTCCACAACCCAAAAATATTCATATAAAAATGATTACAGTGATGTAATAAAATACAAAATAATAAAGAAAATACAAAATATAAAGAAAAATAAATACATTAACGTGCACTTACCTTTGAAAACCTTTAACCTGCACTTACCTTTGAAAACCTTCGGGGCTGGTGTGAGGGAGACAAGAGAGAGGAGGGTTATTATTGTGTAGGACGACTGTCACTGTCACTATCACTAACGGAATCACTGCTCTCTATTGGCTTAATGATATCTTTTTCTTTTCATGCAACTTTAACAAGGAACCTATCCAATGATTCTTGCTTTTTACTCCTTTTGAGGATTTCACGGAAATGTGACATTGCATTATCATTAAACAGGTTCATCGCTTGCACTGATACAGCCTTATTCGGGTGGTGCTTTTCTACAAAATTTTGCACTGTTTCCCACATTTTACACATCTCCCTAATCTCATTTGAAGTGAGGGATTCCTCTGCCTTTTTCTCCTCCTCCTCTGCAGACAAGATCTCCTCCATAACCTCCGAGCATGGGAGACAATCACCCAAAATTCTGCAGCAAGAGAGAGAGAAGAACCATTGGCTCAGTTGTGATCATGTGACGTTCAGCGTAATGTACTACTTGTATTGCAAGACATCGCTCATTTATCAAGTAAAAACTTATTAGAAATTTTTGCTCGTCTTGCAGAACACTCACAGAACAAGTTACTCACAATCCAAGGTTTTACTGTATTTTTGTTTCAGCCACAAGTCTATGGAATTTTGTTATAGTGCTCAAGCAAACTAAGATACAAATGATGGCGTGGAAGGCTATCATGTACATAATAGATAAAAGTTAAATTTTGGAAGAAAGATGACTTCATGTAATTTATAATCTCTTTGGGAAGGTAGGACACATATGTAACAAAAGCCAAAATTCATAAAGAATATAGCCTACAGTATGAACATACACTACTCTGCAGCCTTGATATTAATGAAGATTTCTCCCAGTGGGTACAATGTATTGCATGTACAAAATGCCTTTAAGATGTGAGCCATGATAAGCTGGTGAACTTAGAAAAGTTGTATTGTGCAATTCTACTATCTTTTGGGACTTTACACTAGTACACTCCTTCTAGTCTCATACATCAAGTCAGTGCAAAAGATAAACCCACTTTGTCTCTGGGCACCACGTATTGGGTTTTTGATGGACAGGCCAGTAATTGTTTATTTCCCTGAAATCCTCCATGGCTGGAGTCATAATGAGAATTCCTCTAGCAACTTTATTGAAAAGCTAACAAAAACTCCCATCCAACATCAAAACTGTTTTTTGAATTTGTATGTTTTTTTCTTGTATGGCTCAAGTCAAACTTTGCCAAAGAGCACAAAGTCTAGTTTTGTTGTTGCTCTTTCTTTTGTTTTTACATAGTATATCATTTTGAAATGTTTAGGAGCACAACCATACCTTCCACTCATTTTTGAGTTTGAATTTAGTATTTAAATAATTGCCAGCACTTTCTAAACACACACACACACACACACACACACACACACACACACACACACAGTTATAGTTATACAAGTTCTGAGAACACCTGACCATCCTGTCATTTAATAGCTTATTTTTCTTATTCTGCTGTCTAATTAAATGTGATCCCATCAGCCTCAACTCTCCACCTATGAAAATGCTAACTGTATCTCTAGGGAGATTAAACAGTCTCCAAGAAGCCTTTGTTGTGCCTCCAAGCTCACTGTGATTCCTTCCCATGTTTCTATAATTGCCTGCTCCCTATACCTCTTATTTGGTACCTACGCAATACCTCATGCTGGATGGGAACATAGGCTGTGCCATTAAGCTGTGGGACTCATAGCCCCGTTTTGCAGTTTACTTGCTTTGAAAACTCCAGGAGATTAGCCTGTGTTATCAATAAACTGGGAATAATAATAGCTAACTCATGAAATAAATAGCAGGGTGATTAAGTTAACTAATACCTTGATAGCTTAAGGTTACAAGTAAGATGAAAACTGCCTGGCACATAGAATTTAACACAAGTTTGCTGCTATCACTACTTAATTGTGTATAGAACCTTGTAACATCTCTGATGATGATATTTAACTTCTAAGCTGTTTCCTATGTATCATCAGTTCCTCTTTCACTTTCCGTACCTTTGTTTCCTGCAATGTACTCTCACCTTGCTCTTACTAGCTTTACCCACTGCATTATACTTTCTGATCCTAATACCTGGAGCAGATCTAAAATTGCACCCAAGGGATTGAACTTTCTATCTGTCTTTTCTGAGGTTTTTACTTGTCCTATAGTCAAACCAAGTTCTCACCTAGTTCTTTTTCTCAGCATGTTCCCATTGACACAACTGATTCTTTCTCACCTTTATTCCCTAACATCCTGACCCCCTGCAAATCCTTCTTTATAATCTCCTGGAGTTATTCAACTAAATTTTAAAAACATCAAAAAGGAAAATTATAAGTTTTTCTTGTTTGTATTCCTCACATTGCTAAGTACATATTAGATGTTCCAAAAATATGTGTTAAATAAATAAATGACAAAAATAAAGATGTTCATGGCTTATTGTTATTTTTGAGTTTCTAGGAGAAGACAATTTATATCAATGAAATTTGACAGACATCTGTGATAATGGTATTTTAAGTAGGTTCAGAGAGATAATTAGAACATTTCATTTGGTTTGACCCCCTTTTCCCTCCTACCAGCAATAACACATAAGAGACTATTCCATTAGTGGGGAGAGGTTTAGTTGCTATGGCTTTTGGAAGACAGGTATTGGGTATTTATTCTCAGGCAATTGGAAAATTGATTTGACCCATTTAAGAGTTTAACAACCGATTCATAATAACTCTTCTCAAAGAGTACAAAAGAACAAGTACATCAATTGATCAATAATACATTTAAGAAGAAAAAGAACTCAGGATCAAAGGAACTTAAAGAGACTGCTGAAGAACACTTTCTATTCAGAGAATTAAATCATGAAGTCCCACAGAGGGTACAAAACAAATGAATTCAGAAGTGTTTCTTTAACCTGGGGACACCAATTTCAGGGAGGTGCCTTAAAACTCCTTCCTGACATTGTATAAGCAACATAATGATCCTACTCAAAACTTCTGTCACTGAAAATTTATTTATGTTAATCCTATGGTCAACCTCTGGTGTCTGTTTAGAGCAGTTCTGGTTTCCTACAAAGCCCATGTTCTTAGTCTTCTCTTGGGACCAACTTGCTTCACAGATGGAAAGTTAACCTTGGGAAGGCCCTGACAGAAAAGGCTTGTGAATGGAAATAGCTGACTGGATGCTTTATAGTAAGTGCCACTCAGGGAACATCAAGAAGTTTGCTTCCATTCTGGTTTCTTCCAGAAGAGACACCAGCAATCTTTCCCATCAGTCCTTACCAGGACTTAGCTCTGATCAACACCCAGAAAATACAATACTAACAGGTCTAATTTTATCCAGCTCCATCCCCCCTTTCTCCTGGTGAGATGGGTCACTTTAGTCTCCCAGGAGGGTAGTTTACCCAATAAGATCTCAGATAATTAATGTGTACTTTAAAAAATAAGGGAACAAACAAATTAGCCTCCTCAGACACTCATCCAATTATCTTCTTGGGAGATCAGAATCATTGGAATGGAATGAGAAAAGGAAAACATGTTAAAATTTCAAATCTATGTAGAGACTAAAGAAATGGGCCATTATTAAAAGGTAAGTTACCTTCCTAATACTCACTTGATAACAGAAACTTAGGGGAAATGTACAATTAAAAAGAGATTTTTAGAAATACACAAAAATTCTTTACTAGAGTTGTAGGTGTCTATTCTAAAGCATTTAAGTTATATGGATAGTAGCTGAAAGAGCTATTTTAGAAGTTCATGTAAATGTAATCATAATTATCAACCTTTTAAAATACAATGTAGCAAAAAAACTTCCTCTCTTTTAAAAGAAATAATTTAAGTATGAGCCCAGTAAAGTTACACTTGATTAGAAACTGGTATTTGGAAGATTTCTTTTCCTAAAGTTAATAAGATTATAATCACTAACCCAGAAAACACAATATTATATTAAGGATAATAGGATTATTAAACATGAGGCTCACTAAGTAAAACAAATTTCTAAATATAACTCCCTTAGAAAACAATTTCAAATTTCCACACTACCTTTCACCCTCTATTGTCATTCATTCATTTACTCTATAATGTTTGAAAACAAACATTCTAGAGAAACTGGGCAGAGACTCTTAGTTCTCCCTTATTTTTTAAAATAGACTTTATTTTTTACAGTAGTAAAATAGGAGAAAGTTGTAGCTTAACGATACTGACTCTATACTCTATACTCAACTCAGGAGAGCTAAAAGCTAAAACAACCTATGTGTCCATCAATAGATAAATGGATAAAGAAGGTGTAGTACATTTACACAATGGAATATTAGCCATAAAAAAGAATGAATTCTGTTGCCATTTGTGACAACATGGATGACCCAGAGTATTATGCTAAGTGACAGAAGTCAGACAGAGAAAGACAATGTATGACCTATCTCACTTATATGCAGAATCTAAAAAAATAAAATAAATGGATAAAGAAAAGCAAAACAGAAACAGACCAATAGATACAGAGAACAAGCTGATGGTTGCCAAAGGGGAGGGGGCGGGGTAGAAAAACAAAACAAAACAGTGTAAGCTCTGTAGCCAGACAGAGTGGGTTTTGATTCCTCAATGTTATGCTACTAATCAGCAATAAATAAATAAAATTTCAAAATAAATTTTAAAAAGTTAAAATATATCCGATGAGTGAGATAAAATGAGAGAAGAAAGAAGAGACCACAGACAGAAGCCGGGCATTCAGCATTCACAGGCAGAAAGAAAAAAAAGAAGCTAGCCAGGGACCAGGTCAGACATAGTATGGGATTCCAGAAAGTGTGAAAGGAGAAGAAATTTTAATCAAAAGTGTTGGTGACCTCTGTAAAAGGCTCTTGACAGGTAAAGAAGTATGAATGGTAAGAGAAGCCAATCTACTTGATGATGAAAAGCCCATCAATAAGTGGTAAGAACATTTTTCATGGTAATGAGAACAAAAGCAATATTTCAGGGGATAAGATAGAAGGTAGTATTGTCCACTTAGCTGTAATGGACAGCAAGATGTTAGGAGATCGTATGGATGGACAGGGATGAAAACTGTGATGGATGAAAGTAAGAGAGAATAAATACAGAAAGATGAGCTGTTGCTCAAATTCTCATTTCTCTTTTGACCTGTGAGTTTCAGACATCTTGTAGCAGCAGCAATCTGGGATAGTGGATGAGAATTTGAAGCACTCAGTAGAGTATCTTTTTATTGGCTGCCTGCGGAGGGAGGTAAGAGGAGGAGTGACTGCTAATGGGTAGGGAGATTCTTTCTAAAATTAGATAGTGATGAAGGTTACAAAACTGGATGAATATACTAAAAACCACTGAAATTGCAAACTTTAGAAAGTGAATATTATATGTGAATCATATCTCAATAAAGCTGTTTTGTTTTGTTTTTTTAAGGCATCTTGGCTTTAAAATAACTTTAAGTAAATTACATGACATATATACATTCTTCTTTGCAAATTCAGCACAACTGTCCTTAAACCCCATTAGACTTGTTTCTAAGCAACACACAGCATAGGATTTCTCTTTGAACTTCTGCCTGTCCTGTTAGTCACTCCTGGAGAGTTGGGGGTGACCTGGGCAGGACTTCGGTGTCTTGGGGACACTGCTCTCTTCTGTTTCACCATTGATGATCAACTGTAGTAGGTCAGCATGCAGCCCTGAAGCAGAGTCAAAGTGAGAGAGTGAGGACGGGGGGGGGGGGGGGGGGGGGGGGGGATTTAGAGCCAACATCCTGATGGAGAGGCATTATAAAAAGAGAAACTGCCAACAGTTTGTTAGCTTCAGTCAGCCTTCTAATTTCTGTAGAATGAGAAAACTGCAATTCAAAAACACCCGTATCTAAGGAGATAATAAAATTACTCCTACAGGTGACAGCATTACAGGTAACAGAACATAGGGACGGGATGAAGAGTTTGTCTATTGTCTACATTTACTGCAAAATCCTGAACTTGAGATTAGTTAGCCAAGGCTGAAGTTAGCAAAACACTGACATTCTGTTTAGGCCACCAGCAACCTTGAAGGTAAGATTGAACATGGCATTGTTTTTTGCTAAGATGTTCCTGTAACATCTTTTTGGCCTGAGAGCTAGAACCAACTTCAGAAGATGAGTGGTGTGAATGTGCCACCCCAATGGTTCAGAATGAGATGTGTGTGTGCATGCGTGTGCATGCATGCGGATATGGGCTAGCTTGGTGTTTGAAATGGTCCTCATAGACTTAATATCATTATCCTTCCTATTGAATCTGTCGCATCCCAATATTAGAACTGAACAGTAGCTCTGAGCTCCTACCCATCTTAATGGAACTAAAATATCTTAATGAACTTATCTAATATGTTTCTCCTCCTTGTGGCCTATTCTGAGGTCAGAAAATTTCTTATTCTTCAGAATTCACTCCTAAACCCTCTTCCTAATCTAATCTTTCTCCTTGGCCAATCACATCTATTGCACATGGCTTCAATTATTAAAGGACCAATAACCTCAGGTTTCTATACCCAGTCCTGATCTGTTCTTGAAAAGCATAGATATAGATGCCCACTCCACATCTCTACTTAGATTTCTTGAAGGCCCACAAACTCAACGTGTCAAAAACAATAAAACTCATGGGTTCTCCTATGTTAGACTTACTCTTATTTCACGTTTTCCCATTTCAGCACATGACCCCAGATTAGAAGTTATTATTGGTTCCTCCTTCTCCTTGACTCTCCAAATCATACTGATTCTAACTCCTAAATCCCTGTCTCAAATCCATCCACTCTCTCTATCTCCCTCCAGCCATCATGGGTTCCAGCCGCCATCATCTCTCACCACGAATGCTCAAAAAGTCTCATAAATGATTTGCCTGCACCTATTATAACTTTCTTCCAGTTCGTTCTCCATGAAGTAGCCAGATTATGCATTTTGGAATACAAGATCTTGATCCTCTTCCCTGGTAAATACCTTTCAGTGGCTTCCCATTCCTCTTAGGATAAAAAACACAGTCCATAATAATCCTTTGAGGTTCTATATGATCAGGCTGCCTCCCATTTTTCCTGCCTTAGCTTGCTCTTCTCTCTACACTCTAGCATTACTGGTCTTTTTGAAAAAGTTCCTCTTATAAGCCATTCTCCTTTTTGCCCCAGGACAGATATATAGAAGCTGTCATATAATTTTTCT
The DNA here is from genome assembly GCF_001890085.2 of Hipposideros armiger. Taxonomy (NCBI): domain Eukaryota; kingdom Metazoa; phylum Chordata; class Mammalia; order Chiroptera; family Hipposideridae; genus Hipposideros; species Hipposideros armiger. Next base: position 1,650,601 of record NW_017731575.1, read on the forward strand.
CTCTCTCCCACTTACTCTGCCTTTACTTATCTTGTGCCTCCTTTATGGGCAACACAAATTTCGTTTCCTTAGGGAAGTATTTCTGGACTCTATAGTACAATTTCCTCTCATATGCTTCCACAGAACATTTCTCCTACGTAGAACTCAATAAAATTGTTTGATGACTCTCTTCCCTACCAGGCTGCGATCCGTCTTGTTCAGTAGTGCTGTGCATCTAGCAACCCGCACATTTTCAGTAAAGAAAAGTGAATGAATGAGTAAGTGTTTAGAGAAAAACTATGACAGGCTTGAGTTGAAATTTCAAATCCATTTTTTCTTCTGGCTGAATGACAGTTGTCAAATGATAGCTCAGCTCAAATTTGCTCATCAGATTAGCAGAAAACAAGGCATCAAGAAGAGAGTAACAAGAGACAAGCGGAGTTTTTTTGAGGCAGAGCAAAAAGTAAATATTAAAAATATGACACTGTGCTCAAAAGAGACCAGTGGATGGAAGACACCTAAAAAAAAATAAGTGAAGCAAAAAGAGAACACTTTAGGAGAAAGAAGAGACACAGAAATCAACTTTATAACATCTTGGGAAATACCTTGGGCTTTTAAGTCAGAAAGACCCGGAGCTGAATCCCAGCTGTGCCATTTACAAGCCAGAGTCTCTATTTCTTTATTGCGATTTGAGGATAATAATACCTGCTGCATAGAAAGGGTGAACCGATTATTCTTTATAAAGTGGCAGAAGAATTCTCAGCACAAAACAAGAGTCTGAATTGTTAGTTTCCTTCTTCTCTAACTCCAGGAGGACATACTTTCCACTCACATGTATTTTACATTCAGTTTATCAAGCAGTAAAATTTGTGGCATATAAATTTAATGTAAATCGTGTATCTGTCAGGGTCCCATGAGAATACATAAACCGTGCCATGAATTTCAAAAGATTATTTTATCCAAGAGACTAGTTAAAACAGTATTAAGAAAGCTGAAAATGTTAACAGAGAAGGAGAGACAGCCAAAATATTAGCAGGGACAGGAAGCAGCTAGCTCCCTTCAGGTTGGAGAAACAGAGAAAACAGAACTTCTGGAAGGTATAATAGCTGCTGGGGCAGAAAAGTGGGTGCTGGCTTGGAGGGCGAGGCTGCCAGAAGGGTAGCAATCACTGCCCATTGAAGATGCTACTCAAAGCAGAGAGAAGGGGAGAAGTACCCTACCTTCCTCTCAACCTCCAACCGCTATCTCCCATTGGCCAAATCTAATTGAAGCCAATCGGGAGCTGCTCCTGGGAAATACTGTGTGCAGAGTCAAACTTCTGGGACTGAAAGCAGAGAAGGAAAAAGCAGGGAATGGATCTGCGTGAAAACAGGCAAGTGACGGACACAGATGGCAAAGAAGGCAATCAAATGTGACTTAATAGAAATCTGTTACCAAAAAAGAACTACTCAATTGTGGTGAAGCTCTAGACCAACACAAGGAAGATGGCAAATAATAGTGATTTCACTCTCGGTGCTTTACAAAGCATTTTCAAAGGGTAATATGGTGTAATGGACAGAAAACAAGCTTGGAAGGAAATAGCTTTGGTGTGGAAACAACTTAAACGTGAAGGAGATACAAATAGAGAAAGCAAGTCCCTCCCGCATACCCTGCTTTCCACGCCTCCCTCCAAATAAATAACTAAATTGGTGAACATTTTCTAGAAATTGTTGATGTATATGCCAAATAGATATGTATCTTAAGAAATGCACCTTACAAAAAACAACAAAAATGCTAACCATATTGTTCTGGAGCTTTTTCCCATTTCAAAATATACATTTTCCTATCTTTCCATATGTAATTTTGTCTTGCTTTTAATGAGCACATATTATCCTGCTGCTCAGATCATAATTCATTTCACCAGTTCCATATTGGGAGTCATTTGTAGTCATGTTACTAATTTTTCGCTACTGAAAATAAGATTGGAAAAAATATATTTGTACAAATACCTGCAGGGTCAAGTTCTAAAAGTGGAATTTCTGAGTCAAAGGGTAAGATGTCATAAATTTTAATGTATATTACTACAAGGCATTCCAAAATGTGTATGAATTTACATTCTCATCAAGAGTGAATGGAAAACATTTTTCCTACACCCCTGACAACACAAGTGTTTTTTGTTTTTGTTTTTGTTTTTTAATTTTTGACTACATGAAACACACAAGCACACACACAAAAAAATCATTATTGTTATTATCTGTATGTCTTTAATTATTGGTTAAGTTTAACATCTAACAGTACTTCAGCAGTTTTTATTTTTCTGTGAACTGCTAACTCATATCCTAAGCCAATTTTTCTACTAAGTGACTTTTTAAATCTGCTTACTGGTTTGTAAGATATAATAAACTTTATCCCAAGTTGCCGGGTGTTGCAATTTTTTCCTCATTTGCCTTTAGTTTTTTGAATTTTTATGTTGTTGTTTGCCTTGCAGAAACTTGCCATTTACAAACTATAGAGCCTTGAACAAGGTAATTAAATGTAATTTGCCTCTAATTAATCTATTCATTTGAAAATAAAAAATAACAATATGCTCTTCCCATGTTTGTTTTAAGGATCTCTGAGATTACATGTTTAAACTTTCTTTGCCTAGAACATAAATGGCCACTTTTATTGTTAAATATTATTTCTTGTTACAACTTCTCATTCAAAATACATAATCACTTTCTAAAGTGGGCATGGCAGATCTCAATATCTTTGTTTTATAGATTAAGAAGCTGAAGCTCAATAAATGTTCCTAAATTCATGACAGTCAGACAACTATAAAAATTTAGAGATTCACTTCTTTGTCAATGATATAAAAAAATCAAAGCATTTACTACTTTTCCCTCTGCTTTCTAGTAGTTTCATGTTGAAGCCAAAAGAAGAGATCTATTTATAAAAAGAAAATGCTCTAGCAAGACTCACTTAGTACATTATGGTAGAGATGGAAACAAAATAAACTCTCTGGAGGCCTCTTCAAATTTGTTTCAATTTAACATACTAACGATGGGACAAAAACAGAAATTTTGTGGCCTTGAGTGTGGTGAAAGGGGGGTGGAACCATTACGAGCTTTTCTGTAATGCATTTTATAACATTATCTTCCATTCAGCACCTGGATACCGCCTAAAACAAAGGCCCAGTCTTCACACAAACAAAAAGATAATTATGTATTGTGCACAAATCTATTCAACCAAACTTTATGCACACATATAACTCAAACAAAATATTTGAATAAAAAGGAGAAATGATATTTTCCAAAAATATCATGTTGGAATATGCAACAGTATTTTCATAACTTTTCATCTGCTATTCTGCGAAAGTTACCTGTGACATGAAAGAAAATTTAACAATAAAAGTTGATCATGTAGAAAAATCTAACATGTAAATAAAAATGGAAATGCCCAGCATATAGGTCATTATCAGCAAACCTGATGAAAGTTTAAGCATTTTAAATATCCTAGGGACTTAGCCTCTCTAATAAAATGGAAATGCATCCAGACACACATGCTTAGAGAGACTATTTCAAGGTTTATACAGATGCAAAAAATTTTAGTTTCAGTGGCAAGAATGGGAGCCCAGCTCAGATGAGACTAATAACAAGTTCATTGCTTCTGAAACCTCATAGAGACACTAGAAAATTTTCACAAAAATTTTAGAAGGAGGTCAGCCCTGTGGTTCTTCACTGGAGAGAGAGACAGCTGTTTCAGTATTTGGAAGGTGGGGCTATATGTGGTACAACCATTAAAAAGAGGAGCCACTGCCAGCAGCCACCATTATCGTTCTTAGAATATCTTTGGAGACCAGAGCACATCTCCATTATGGTCCACTGCACTATTTCAGAGGGGCGTCACTCTGGAAAACCATTCTGCATGGTAGGTTTTACAACTATAGCTAGGGATTTAAAAAATTCAGAACATTATTTCAAGTAGATTTTATACAGTAAAAGGCGTGAGGTGCTTCAGTCAAGGAATATGTTAATATATTGTAGAAATCCATGTCTTTGGACAAACATCAGCCTGAGTTTGCCAAGAGGCAGAAATATCTGTAAGACAGGGTGAGGTGAGATATTTCAACATTGGCTTGGCCTAGGCAGATCTAGAACTGGTTCTATTCTGTCTATACAAGTACCCAACACTTTCTCTTCTCCGTCATTCCTGTCCCTCTAGGTGTCCAGGGACCTTCAGTTTCTGAGGAGATTACTAGTGTTCTGGGCTGGCTGCTGAAAGAATGGTTGTTCCCATAGGTTAATTCCGAGGGCAACATCTCCGAACATAGATGAGAATCACTCTTATGGAGGACAATCTGTCAAAGCCTGGTGGGAGTCCTTCTTTGATGCCAATGGGAACCATGATTAACTTACCAGCTGGATACCAGCAATGCCCTAAGCTCCCTGGAATAGACATGTGATGTTTTGTGGGTGATTTCTTGGTTTCTACATTACTTTTAGGAACTGTTGACACCAAATGATTATTCAGGTAGAGATGAATGCTGATTCCCTTTCTGTCAGCAAGCTCACTCAGGTTCGCTTCTCTAGTCCTTGTTCCCTGACCTCTGTTCACAGCACGGTCTTCTGTGTTCTTTCCTCCTCCCGACTCTTCACTTAGACTGTTGGAAAGGTAGCCAAGATCTTTAGGAACCCTCAAGACCTATTTTTATGTCCTGACCTAAGTACTGGATCTAAAAGGCAAAAATTTTTTGTTTGATTTTTTTTTTAATTTCTCCTATGTTCTTTTCCTTAAGGCAGTAGTTATAGAACATGGAATTTATAGGATGGGATGGGGCCATGATCATCACAAGAAACAGAAAAATACAAGGACTGGAAAACACAATGACTAATATATAAAAATGTGATCCTGCCCCACGCCATTTTAAGAATGTGATAGTATTTTTGCAGTGGAAACTTAAAGAAAACAGTAAACTATAGACCTTTCCAGTTTAGCTTTGAGCTTCTAATTGATGCTCCTTCAAAAGTAGCATGTACTAACATTGTCATTTCAAATTGATAAGCATCCTCATGTGAACATTATGTCAGAGATAGTAGGATGGGACCAGTTCTGTCCCTTTATTCTTGTTACACTAAAGCAGTAAGAGAAGACAGAGCTCTGTATTCTGGATGCATTGTGTGTTTGAAATGAAAAATGAAGGCTGACTGGAATAGGCGTTTCCACCAGAGAGCAATCACGATGTCCAGGTGCTTCTCATACTTCTGATAGTTCCCAACTGTGTTTAAGTCTCCTGCTGAGTTCCTTTCTCAGGCTCACAGATTACTATTAACTGGGGTTGCAATGAGGCAGATTTCTCTTGATAAGAGGGCGCTATTTTGATCTGTGCACTTTATCATTAAAATGTTTCCTGGAAGCTTATCTTGCAGCATTTCCCAAATCATGGTCCATAGAATCCTGGTATCCAGTGAGATGTAAAGAGATCTTGCACAGATAAAAGGAATCGGTAGTCAAACTACTCAGTGATATTCTGCAAACTTTACCTCTTATCATAAGGATTCAGAATTCAATTAACATATGAAAGATTCAGAGAAAAACTACATGAAAGAAACCTGTCTAACTTTGATAAACCCAGTATTTCCCCAACTTTGCAAATACAATCTTGGTTTTATTCATCTAGTATCAATGAATATCACATGTCCACATTTTGTAAAAGGCTGCTGCATACACATGACATAATTTATTCAGATATTTGATTTCACATATTCCCTCCAATAAAGATAGAATTCATTTTCATTTGGGACAATATCCATTCAATATTCAGAAGCTTTGAAATACTTTTGTAATTGAGAAAACTTTTTAAATTTAATTTATTTTTTCAATTATAGTTGACATTCAATATTATTTTATATTAGGTTCAGGTGTAGAGTGAGTGCAGTGGTTAGACATTTATATAATTTATGATGTGATTCCCCCTGATACATCTAGTACCCCCCTAGCACTATACATAGTTATTATGATATTATTGACTACATTCCTTATACTGTACTTTATATCCCTGTGACTGTTACTCAACCATAACAAAAAAACAAACAAAAAAAGAAATCTTACCATTTGCAAAAACACGGATGGAGCTAGAGGGTATTATGCTAAGTGAAATAAGTCAGACAGAAAGAGACAAATATCATATGATCTCACTTACATGTGGACTCTAAAGAACAAAACAAACAAACAAACAAAAAAACACACAGACTCATAGGTACAGAGAACAAACTGATGGTTACCAGATAGGAGGGGGCTGGGTGAAAAAGGGGAAACATTTGTTACATATTAAATTCAGAACTTCAAGTGGTTCTTGAACCACCTGGAGAACTAAAGTTTGAAGACTATGGCACCATTAAAATTCATTTGTATGGACATCACAGTCATTACATTACGATAAGTCATCAACCCTCTTTAAGGTAAAAGATCCAGATAATAGATAGATCCAAGTAAGTCAGGAGCAGATGCACCACAAAAATTTGGGTTGCACGGTACCTTATGTTCAGAGCAAGACTTTAAGGGGTTGACCCACGAAGCCTAAAGACAAAGCAAGCCAATGGAAAATTCAGCCAGGCAGTCAGGAGCCAGAAGTATTCACTGACAGGAAAGCAAGTGAAGGCAGTAGATGACATTTTCAGATTCCTGGAAAAGTACAAATACTAAAAGATTAGACAAAGTGCTAGGGAAGGACATAAGGAAGCAAGGATGCAGGCCCACAGGCAAACAGGCTGCAGAGGAGGCATGAAGCAATGACAGAGGAGACCTTGCAGCAAATATCTGCTATAATAAAGAAGTTACCAAAGAAAGCCTTCCTCTTGGGACAAATGACAATTGCAGGCAGAAGCCATTCCAAAGTCAAAGGGACATAGCTGCCTAGTGGTTTGTCTGGGTAGAGAAGGAAAAATAAAACAAAGACAAGTGCAACAATTATATAGTAAGGCAGGTTTCAGCCAAATGCTTACCTGAGTTTAGAAAAAGGATTTGACCAATTTTTATGTTTGAAGCATCAATTTTGTAGAAATTTTCTTAGGTAGTTTATAATCATAATTCCAATTTGATCTTTCTTCATTTATAAAATAATAAACGGTCATATTCATCCTTTATGAGAGTTGACAGTTTAAGTATTAACATATTAATTAATGCCAAATTCCAATAAATATAAGGAGCCAAAATTTGAGATGATATCATCGTGCACAAGAATTGAATATAAAATATTAAGAATTTATCATATATTTATAAATGTAGTATAATTGATTGCAATGAATTGAGTGGTCCTTTATAGTTTTTAAATTTTATTTTTATTTTAGTGAAGTTTATTTTTTATTTTAGTAAAGACTTTTACTCTAACCCACAGATCACTATTAATACAAATTAAGAAAGAGTGGTACTCTGCATGTTACTCTTTCCGAGGACTTGAAAGCTGCAATATGAAAGGTCAGTGCAATGGCTTTGCATTAGCCTGATGGGATATACTGAGTAGCATTTGGCTGGAATTGATCTTAGTGTCTGTCCTAATCAATAACTTTATTGATGACCTGATCAAGAAGTTTATAGCATGCTAGCCATATCATTAAAGAACTTAGGTGGGTTACTAAGATTTTATAATTAGGAAATAAAGCCTAATGTGATTTTTATTAAAAGAATATATCACATTTGCAAACCCACAATGAAACTGAATGAAAACATATGCAGTCTGATTAAGGTGAAGAAAAGAATCTGAAAAAGAATAGAGGGTGTGGAAATAATAATCGTTATGTATTGAAAAATGACTTGTATCAACATTATACCAGATATAGTAATATGATTAACTTATAAAAATAATCACAGCATCTCTCATAAAGAAGTCTGAGAATTTGTTATGATCAGACTTTGAAGACAGCGTCGTCAAACACATGGATCCACACAAAAGGGACAACTTTCAAGGGGACTAAGGCCAATCTGGGACTGTACTATTTGGCCCATAGTATGTCATCACTTGGTGTCTATTGACATTGTATCTTTCAGGAGTTGGTTAGGAAAATAGAAGCAACTCCATGCATTGCAGGCATGAAGGATTTTAATATAGGAAATGTGGGCTTAAATAACTGTTGGGAACATGCAGAAAGGCAAGGTCAGGGAAGCCACCACTGGTGACCTCGACCTGAATCACGGAAGAACATGATAAAACTGAATGGCAGATGCAGTGAACCTCTTGTCCACCCACCCCTTTGCCTCAGCTGCCTGGAGAGATTAGGGGCCTTCCCTTTTCTTCCACTGTCCAGCTCTTATGGGAGAACTTCTTGTTGTCAAACTCCGTGCCAGAGCACTGTGAGGAAAGGGGTTCTGGGGAAGATAAAGCTCATTCTAAAAAAAGGTGGTGGCGTGATGTAGAGCTGACAGCAATCCAGCACACTTATATAAATGAAGATCCTAGAAGAAAGTATAAAATATTTGTATGCTTAGCCTAGAGAAGACAGACTATGACAGGTTTTCAGGAAATTATTGATGTCTTATCAAACCAGGTTAAAATTCTTAGCCAATTCTGTTTTTAATTGATTGAGTCAATTCTCGCCACAACAGTAACAAACATCCTCCACGTTTCAGTGGCTACAATAACACGCATTATGTCTTCCCTGCTTGTCTGGAGGTCAGCTTCAGGCAACTCTGCTGAGCTCAGCTGGTTTGGGAATTATTTCCAGGTCAGGGTTTAGATTCAACTTCTCCTCTCATTTGAAGAGCTACCTATGACAGGTAGATTAATGGTCCACAAAAATGTCCAATCCTACTCTCCAGAACATATGACTATGTTATATTACATGGCACAGGGGAATTATGGTTGAAGATGGAATTAAAGTTGCTAATCAGCTGACCTAGGGATGGAGAGATTATCTGGAATTATCCTGGATTATCTGAATGTACCCATTGTAATCACAGGGTCCTTAAAAGTATTAGGTTGTCGGAAAAGTCATGACGTACTTTTTCTGGTTTTCGTTGCAAAAATGCATCATGACTTTTCTGACAACCCAATAGAAGATGGGGGCATAAGAGACAGAGAAACCAAGAGAAAACCAGAGAGAGGGCAGCATGAGGAGAACTTGGCTCAATGTTGCTGGCTTTGAAGACAGCCAAGGAATTTGGGCATCTTCTAAAAGCAAGAAAGGGCATGGAAACAGATTCTCCTAGAGCTTCCAGAAGGAAGGTAGCCCTGCCAACACCTTAATTATAGCCCAGTGTAACCCATTTTGGAATTCTGACACACAGAAATGAAAATAGTAAATTGGTGTTGTTTTAGGCCACTAAATTTGTAGTAATTTGTTATGGCAATTATAGTGGAATAGAAGCCTAATACACTCCCAAGGACTCATTATCCTCCTGGAGATGACAGAAATGCGAGAGATTGAGCAGAAGCTTTCAATCCTCTTACAGCCTTAGCCCAGCACAACATCCTGTCACTTCTGCTCATCTCACCGTGTGGTAAGGAAATGCACACTCGCTCTGGTGGAAGGAACGTCAAAGTCAGATGGCAAGAGGTATGGATTTGGGGAGGAGGGAAGTCTTGGGCACAGTAATGCAGTTTACTGCAGAGGACACCTTATTGCAGTAATATCAATTTATAATTCTTATGAAAAATGGTTATTAAGTATTCCAGATATTAAATGAGAATTTAGGCATTCCTTATGATTCAGCCATAGGAAATCCTGCCATTTTCAACAACATGGATGGACCTGGAGGGCATTATGCTAAGTGAAACAAGTTGAACAGAGAAAAATAAATACAAATAAGTATGATCTCACTTATATGTGGAATCCAAACTCAGTCAAATTCATAAAAGCAGTAGATTGGCGGCTGCCAGGTATAGAATGGTGGGGGAAATAGGGAGATATTGGTCAAAGTGTACAAAACATCCAGCTTAAAGAGATATATGTTCTGGGAATCTAATGTACAGCATGGTGACTATAATTAACAATACCTGTACTGTATTCTTGAAAGTTGCTAAGAGAGTATATTTTAAATGTTCTCACCACACACACACACACACAAATCGTAACTATTTGAGGTGATGGATGTGTTAATTCACCTGATTGGGGCAATCATCTGTAACATATATGTATATCAGATCATCACATACTTTTAAATTTATATAATGCTACATGTCAATTATATCTCAATTAAGCTGAAAACAAGCAAAAACATCAGGTATTCCATTCTCTAAAATGAAGTACCATTTTACACACATTATATTGGCAAATCGTGAAAGCAGGATAATTTTACATGCTACAAGGGAAGTGTGGAAATGAATAACCTAGGGACTTATAAACTGGTACTTCCATTCTAGAGAGCAATCTAGGAGTACTTACTGAAACTAAGACTGTCTGTACCCTAATACCTAGCAAGGCCTATTTGTCCATCCCTCAGGGAGACCCACACAGGTATATGACAAGACAGACACAGGTGAGAGGATGTTTATTGCAGTGTGGTTAAATGTTGCAAAGAGTACTTATTGGTAGGAGAATGAAACAAAACATGACATAGGCATACTATGGAATACTAGGCAATAGTCAAAAGCAGTAGTTAAACTTGCACACAGAAACATGGATGGTTTACAGAAACATATGAGGGATGGAGAACAGAGAGAAGGAATGGGCGTTCCCATAGCACAATATCATCTATACAAAATGAAACGTCTATACAGCACTGTATATTTTTCAAGTATCAGCAATTATCTAAATAAACATGTAGCAGACGGATTAGAAGATATGTATTAAATATATTAACAGGTGCCTATAGAGGGTAGGAAATTAGATTTTAAAAATTAGACAAAAGGGAAAAAATCACTAGATTTTTAAAAAGAGAGACTGTGACAGATGATGGTGGTAGTAAAACTACGAAGTGTTGGATAATCAACTTTTGCACACCTGCTCCTTAGGAAGCAAAGAAGGAAGGGGAAGAGTAAGGGAGAGAGAGAACCTGAGGAAGAATAGAGATACTGGGAGAGACAGAGGGAAGGTGTTTGGCGGCAAGTAGGTAAAAGCTTCTTAAAGTAGTGGAGTTTCTCTATCAAAGTCCTGTTTTTCCTTTAAGTTTTTTGTTGGAGGGAGGATAAGCTTTCTAGCTTCTTAGTAGCATGCTAATTATATATATTATAGATACTATAATATATATACACCCACTTTATGCATATACATTATATAATTATAATGTATATAGATTAAAAATATAATGCATATTATAATAATAGTATATATATTATAAGTATACTTTATATACGTATAGTAGAGAGAGAGTCTTCTCAGTAAAATTTCTCTACAGCTATTTTCATTTCTTTCCTTAACTGTTCTTAATAAACAAGGTTTCTGAGAGCTATTTGACCTCAAGGGTCAATTTTTAAAACTACATTTCAAGGCTTCCCTTTTACAAATGCATCTTCCTTGTGAATAAATACTGTGGAATGGGGCAGCTGAAGTGATCAGTTACCTTGGGTGTGTCCTCAGTCATGGAAACTTTTCTCTGCAGGGTGGAAATTGCTTCAATCTTTCAAAGTGAAGCAATGGAGAGAAGGCTGGGTGCAACCCATCGAGATATTGGAGGAAATCCCAGTCTTCTGATGAGTGGAGGCATGTTCACAGTGCCCCCTGCTGCAGCAGTTGAGATGGCTACACAGTGTCAACCACAGAGGTAAACTGCACCTCCTGCTGTCCACATTGACTGCTTCCTTGTTTGCAGTCCCCTCAGCACGTTTAAATTTCAAGCCTACTAAGTTAGTACTCATTTCCTCTGGCACTCTAGTTTCACATAGGTAGATAGGCCAGAGATAGTGGATCTGTTGAGACTGAGGGCTATGCTGGACATACAGTAATTTTGTGATTAGCACAGGAATTAATAATAATGAATGAACAAGTGATTTTCTTCTCCCTTTCTCTCTCTCTCTCTCTCTCTCTCTCTCCTTGTACACACACACACACACACACACACACACACACACACACACCCCATACATATATTTCCTCCTACAGTCCTGTTCAGTCATTTTCTCCATTTCTGCTGGGATCCTTGCTCACCCTGCTGCCTTCTCATTCTTGCATAGCTATACCACCTGTGGGTCCCGACCAGGCTCGCTCTTCAGTTTGAGATTCAGCAGCTGCGGTATTTAAGTAAGCTGTAGGAAGGGTAGGATATAATGAGGGAAAAGATAGAGGTTTTTTCCGCGTAGAATACCCCGGCCTGGATTATCCTTTGGCATTTAGCCCATGCCCAGCCTGGCAAGGCAGGGCACTATATGAACTAGGCTGACTGCTACCCAGCCCTCACCTCCCTTTCTTTCCACCTGTGTTCTCCTGTGGCCAGTCTGTTCAGCAGCTTTCAGGTAAAACACAATTCCCACAAAGGTGCGGAGGACACCGTCTGATTGCATTTCATTGTAAAAGAAAAGAGGATTGCTTAAAAAAGTAACTGTGCTGACGATAGGATTTCAGGCTTTAGTGGAGAAGGTGTTTTGAAAAGTGAGATTGTTCCTCCTCATGAGAAAACAGACAGATGTACCCTTGCATCACCGCATTTCAACCTATTTCAAATGTGAAGCAGGATTAGCACTTTTTCTCAGTCCACTCAGAATGCTATATCAAAATGCCGTAGACTGGGTGGCTTAGAAACAGCAGAAATTAATTCTCACAGTTCTGGAGGCTGGGAAGCCCAAAATCAAGGCTCCGGTAAATTTGGTGTCCAGTGAACACCTACTTCCTGGTTCAAAAATAGCTGACCTTTTGCTATGTCCTCACATGGTGAAAAAGGTAAGTGAGCTCTCATTTATAAGGGTACCAATCTCATTCATGAGAGACCCACTGTCATGCCCCAAGCACCTTCTTAAAAGCCCCATCTCCTAATACTACCACATTGAGGGCAACTTTACAACATAAGAACTTCGGGGGACCAACACTCAATCTATAGCACACTTCTTCACATTCACCATAAATAATCCACTCACCAATGTTCCTAAACAATATGCAGGAAATGGAAGAAGCGTTTTACAGTACCCAAAGGGAAGTATTTACCTCAAAAGTTCACATCTGACGTTTGTTCTCAAGCCTCCACAAATGCACTTCGGTCCCTCTGTAAATCTCCGAACTTGCCCACCTGCACCCCTCTGCCCTGACAACAAACTTTCTAAATACTCAGGATCCACTCTACGCGAACACATGGGGGCCTTCTGTCACACACACACTAGGCCAGACTATGAGGTAAGAACTGGTACACTGCACTGGGCTTTTCTCTGTGTGTATGTAAAATTCTTGTTTTGTATATGCATTCATGTATGTATGTTAAGTCAAGAGAGACTTTTCATGGGTGTTTACCAGTTCAAATTGTTTTTCCCAATTGTTCTCCAGAATGGAAAAAAAAAAAATAGCAGTTGGAAACAGCTTTTCAAAATAGAATTAAAAACAGATTTTTTTAAAGTTTACAAATTTAAAAAGCTATAGGTTATTGTGTTTTTTAAATCATGACCACCTTAAAATATACAATCTCTGTAGAGCAACAGGGTTTTTATGAATTAAAAGGTTAAATTTTAAGCAGCTGAAGAGGCTGACTCTTCAAGCTTAGCTCAATGTGGAGAATTTATTACATAGTCATGATCTCATTTAATATGCACGGTAAATAGCCTCATTCAGAATATAATGTGAAAGAGGCTCACAACTTTTCCAGCAGAATCTGGGAGAAACTAAGAAAGAAGGTGAGGCCCTTCAATGGAAATAGGTCTCTGATGTGCTGTATTCTTGTCCTGTCCGCTGCTGATAAACTGAATCATTTAAAAAAAAATGATATCATGGAAGGAGAAAAGGCCCTGTTAGAAGGTTGAGACCGCAAAATCCTCCAGGGTTTTGTTCCAGAGGTCACGTGTATGAAGTCCAGTAAAAGACAGCCAGTTGAGGAAATCTGGAAGCCAAAAGTGAGAAAGTGTAGCAAAAGGAACAAGCTCTTCAATTAACAGCAGCAGTTCTTTAACCCTGCGCTGGCCCTCAGCACAGTTGGAAAGCAAGTGAAGTTTGTTTTCATTGTCCACACTTTTATCTCTTTATCTTCTATGAAATCTCTTCCTTTACTCTTGGCACAACTAACTTCTACTCTGAACATCCCCCATTCCAAACTTTCAGTACAAGAGTCTTTATGAAATGCCTCCAGTGACTAGGGCCCCATTTGGCTTTTTGGTCTTTCCATCCTTCCCAAAGTTTCTGTAACACATAAACTAAGCCAGGCTCTGAGCTAGGAACTGGAACACTGGTTTTTCTTTTCTTTGTGTAAGTAAAATTCTTATTTGTATACGCATTTATGTAAGTATGTAAACATAGACTCTTCATGGGCATTTACCAGTTCAAATGGCTTTCCCACACTGTTTTCCAGAATGAAAAAAATACTGTACTTTTCCGTGTATAACTGAGCACTTTCTTGCCCAAATTTGTGAGGAAAAACTAAGGATGAACATTATGCATGGGTAGTACTAATTCCTTATTTTTAGAAATGTTTTTAATTCTTTTATTTATGCTTATGAGTTAACAGTGTAACTGTTATGTAACAGATATGTAACAGATATATGTAACAGATATATGTAACAGATAACAGTGTAGAAATCAATAACGATATCTGTAGGCAAAATAATACCCTGGAATACAATAATCAGTTTTGTTGAACTTTCCAGGAACTTGCAATGACGAAGAGTTCTTAGCCTTCTATGATGCATAAATATCGTAAATTTTTTACCGGTACATGAAATTTCTTGTACCATAATATGTTAAAAAAATAAGTGCTAAAATTCCTTTATAATACAAAAAAAAGTACCTAAATTTAAACAAATAAAAAATTGAATAAAAAATTAAAACAAAAGATTTTTTTTCCTGAAAGTTTGGACCAAAAACATGGGTGCACATTATACACGGCAAAATACAGTAGTAATTGGAACCAGCCTTAAAATTAGAATTGGAAATATGCTGTCTCTAGAGCAGTCATGACTTATCTTTTCTGGTTCCCCTTCTAACTCCTCCTACTGAAATTTACCAAGCTTTGCTCTCCTCACAGCTTTGCAGGCTTCCCTTGACAGGGTGACATAAAATAACCAGAAAAGCTGACCTCTGCAGTTGAGCTAAAGGGAGAAGCCCATGGGGCCACATCCCACAGGGTATCAGTCCTTCTCCTCTGGATCAGAAATGCATCTAGCAGTGGTCTTCTGGAGGCACTTTCCCTGTGGCTTTCTCCCACAAAATGGATATCTCAGAGAAGGCAGGTTCCATTTTGGTAGGAGAGAAGGAAAAACAAGAACAAAAATGTTAGCATTAAATAAAAACAATAGATGGAAAAACAGTCCTTCTAGGCTGGAAACTATCCTTGTAAAGCATGAAGACACAGCTTTAAAGCTCGTAAGATAACAGTAAATATTAATGATAGTAACGCCTTCCTCGTATTCGTACATTGGGAAAATGACCTAATTTTCCTCAGAAAGATGTATCTAATAATTTAGGAGGTAACTCTCTAATGCACCAATACTGTGGAAAAAAAGTTATTAGCTTTACTGGCCAATCACATAATACTGGTATTTAAAGATGGTGGGGAAACTTTTAGGGACAAGTTAATTTTGCTTAACAATATCTGTGATTCTGGTTGTAACCAACTCTGTTTGCTAATTTTAAAAAGAAGAGAAGTAAAAATGATCTCACATTTACATCCCATTAAGCACTATGATAGGGTCAGAATGAATTTAGGGAGCTCGCAGATTGCAGAGTTACTGCTTTGCGGGTAGACAGAGAAGTATAAAAATGTCACCACCGAGTAAAAATGAGTGAGACTTTAGTTCCAGTTTCTCTGTGGAAGTTTGTCATTGTAATTTCAGTGTTCTGATTTTAAAATAGCGTAAACTACAGGGTCTTAAGAATGACGTTATTTTGCCACTTTTAGATATTTTATACTATGGTATTTGGACCATGCATTCCTGGCTTATGATAAACCAAATGTTTAATAAACACAGAAATAAAAATGAGGCAAGTAGATATTTATAGGACAGCTACTGGCCATTTCAAAGTCAGAGAAATCTACCAGTGAAGAAAACCATTGTCTGGCTTCCATTGTAATCTGTTGCTGCCAAATAATTCTGACGTTTTTCTGTAGGGAGGGGGGAAAAAACACAATCGGATAATATGGAGAAATAGAAAAGCTATTTCCTGAATCTGGTACTCAACTTCTTAATTCTATGAAAATGATGGTCAATGGCTAATGTATCTTTTTCTGCCACAGCAAATTTAGCAATCTGAAAGAAGAATGAAAGATAGAACCTCTACCCCACTATCTTCCTGCCCCAGCTGCCCCTATCAGTATTTGGACCAGGTAGAAAACTTGGCAGGCTATAGTGTCTTGTTACAGATGAAGTATTCTGAAGTAAACCAAACAGTGCCCAGTCCTATCACATTCACCTTTCCTATGCCATGCACATCATTACTTCATTCTATACCCACTCAGAATCAAAACGCATAGAAACTACTAGGCAGGAAGTAGAACAGGAAGTCACACATTAATTCCTGAGAAATGTAATTTGAATGTGTCAAAAGATACAGTCAATGCTAAAAATTATAAGACTTCTGGTAGCAATGAATGTCAGTGATTGTAAACATTTGCATGTTGGATTAGTTCAGGTTACCAAGAAAATAATCTACAGGAGATTTAGAAAAATCCCACCTCAATTCAATTCAAGCTATATCACATGAAAAGCTCTCTAGCACATCATTCCTGAGCAGCCTCTTCTATGACCTCATTTCATCTCCATTTCTGACACAAAGTCCCTAAACATCTTCAGATCATTTCCTCCTACCCAATTAGAGTTAACAATTCAGGCAAGAACAAGGGCCTTTGTATCACTGGATTTATTATACTTAAATAGAATATCATACCCTTCTTTGAAGATATTGTTGATGAGCTCTCATTATTTCCAAAATCTTGAATATGATCATTGTAATATTTTCTATCTGGTTCAAAGTGAATTTGATTCTTGTAACATGAAGGAAAACAAAATATTGATTATAACTGGATTAATTTGGGTAAAATCCAAGCCTCTTTAAGTCCCGTGTTCTGTAAAATGGGGATAATAGTAATACATTCATACATCCAAATGATTAGAATTAAATGAGATAAAGCACTTAATACACCACTTGATATAGAGTAAAATCTTTAAAAAGAAACAATCATATTAAAATAAAATATACTATGAGATAATAATTTGAGACCATATACATATTATTTAAAATTATTAACTATGTTAAAATTGCACATATATGTAGTCAAAGCAATATTCAAAGGATAATATACATCCTTAAGCATATTTTAGTATTTAGAAATACAGAATAAAAATAAGTAAACTAAATATTACACTAAAGAAGTCAGAAAAAATACATTAAGCATGAAAATTCAGCAGAAGACTAGATAGAAATCATTGCATGAGAAAACAGAAAAACTGTAAAATTAATCTAGTTTCCATGCTGATACTTTGAAACATCTCATTAAGTGGGGAAAATGTTTTCACGTCTCATCAATCAAATCCAGAAAATCCAAATGAACATTAATATGTAAAAGGTCATATAAACAGATTCTGAGGACATTAGAGCAATTATAAGAGAATAAAATAATAATAAGCATTAAATTACAAAATATTGATGCAAGTAGTTTTCTAGAAAAAAATATAATACCATAACTGTTGTAAGAAGCAGAAAACCTGACTAATCTAATAACTATCCCAAATCTACCTAGTTCTGTCAATTTCTACCATTATTCCTCTAGCCCAGGTGTTGGAAAGTTTTTTTCTGTAAAAGCCCAGATAATAAATATTTTTGGTTTTGCTGGCAATCTAGTTTCTGTTTCAACTACTCAGTCTTGTCATTGTAGGGTGAAAGTAGCCATAGACACTAGATTAATGAGCCTGGCTGTGTTTCTACAAAACTTTATTTACAAAAACAAGTAGGCGGGCAGGTTTGGCCTGTGGGCATAGTTTGCAAACTCTTGATCTATAGCCCAAGTTACTAGCATCACTTCCCTAGAATATACCAGTAGCCTTCCAACTAGTTTATTTACATTTATTTTTCAAACCAGCATCCCTGCTCTGTTTTCCATAATTCAGAAAAGCAATTCTAACTAAGTAACATACTCCCTGATTTCCCCCTAACATCTTTTAATACGTTTGCTCTTAGAATAAAGGTAGACATTCATAAGGCAGTCCACAAGGCTCCAAATTGTTTGGTCCCCATCTTCTCCAAACACAGCTTTCATTTATCCCCTTCCATCACCCTGCTTTCTTCCAGCACAGGCCTTTTTTTAAAAAAAAAAAGATTTTTATTGGGGAATTGGGGGAAGGGGAACAGTGCTGGAGAATTGGGGGGAAGGAGAACAGACAAGTTGCTGTCGTTTTGTTCTTCAGTCTAGTTGTGGAGGACATTGCTTCACTGGCCCAAGTTGGCACCATCATTGCG
>NW_017731575.1:1669064-1719369 GCF_001890085.2 Hipposideros armiger
CTTAAAAATATTTACTTTCTATAGGGTGGTGAATAAATTTGAAAGTAAGATGACAGTTATCTTTGACATCTGAAGAGGGAAGGGAGATGTAATTTTTCTTTTTTTTAAAAGCTTTTTATTGGGGAATTGGGGGGATGGGAACAGTGGTGGGGACTTAGGGGAAGGGGAACAGAAAAGTTGCTGTTGTTTTGTTCTTTAGTCTAGTTGTGGAGGACATTGCTTCACTGGCCCAAGTTGGCACCATCATTGCGCTCTTCCTGGGCGAGGCAGATCAGTCACCCGCTTCTGGACAGCCGCTCACTGTGGCTGCTGGCCACTCACGCTGGCTGCTGGCTACATATGGTAGCCCATGGCAACCCACTGCAGCAGGGGCTGCAGCCTACACCTTCGCGCCGGTGACTCACGGCAGCCCAGCTCCAGGTTGAGCTGTTGTTCAGCATCTTAGCTGTGAAGGGCAGTGTCACTGGCCCTCATATGTGGGAGACGAACCGGGGCCCTCTGGCATCCCAAGCCAGTTCTTAACCATCGCGCCACTCGGCTGACCCCAGCACAGGCCTTTTGAATATGCTTATTTCTTGGCACGAATGCTCCTCCTCCTTCTCTTCATTAAGTAATTCCTCATAACTTATACCCCAGCTCACATTTCACTTTCCCAGCTAATTATTCTCTGATTTACCCACCATTTACAAAATCCTTGGCTTTTCCTAAAACTACATTGTTTGAACTGAAATTGCATCCTTATTTGTTGTATTTGGATCACTGTGTGTTTCCCCACTAGGTTCTATTCTCTAAGAGGGCAGAAGACATCTCTGGTCTGTTTAACATTTTGTCCTCAGTGCCCAGCATCATGTCTGGTACATAACAGGTACTCAATAATTATTTTCTGAATGAGCTAACCAACTAAAGAATGCATAAACAAATAAATGAATCATGGAACAAATATAGACTCAACAAATAAATACCTTCATAGAACATTCCAAGGCCAGTTATAGAATGATTTGTTTCAACGTTTTTAGTTCTCAGGCTTTATTAAAAAAAGTTTCAGAGTGTAAAAAACATTGGGCAGCCTACCTAATGTATTGTATAAAACTAGCATCAACTTTTATTAAAACACAACAAGAAAAAAAAGAGTTGGGGATTGTCTTTTCACAGTATACTTTCTTGACCTACCTGGCCCAATCATCAGCATGTTTTCAGCTTTCCAGGTAATTGCAGCATGCACCCAAGGCTGAGACTCAGACATCTAGGTAACCTCAGCTACAGCAGGATGGGAGGAAGTGAGCAGCATATGAGAGGAGTGGGTCATTGATATCAGATTTAGATATTTCCAGTTAAGCAAACCTCTAGTCATGTATATTTTTATTATTAAACACTACATTGGTAAGTGACACTGATATTACAAGATTAGGATGTATTTTTATCTCTCCAATTACTTTGAGAACCAGGATATGCCAATCCAAGAATAGCTAGACAGAACGATAGAACAAAACAGCCCTGAACTCTACCCTGGCCTATATAAGAATTTATTTTAAGATAAAAGTGATTTAACAAACCAGTGGCAAATAAACGATTATTCAATAAAAGGTCCTGGAAAATTGCTTAACTATTCAGAAGAAAGTAAAGATTTTTATCTTGCACAATAATTCAAGCATATTCTGTTAAATGTAAAAGATGAAACTATAAATAACCCGAAATTTAAAAATGGCATATGGTTAATTTGTGTCATGTAAGGACTTCCTAAGGCATAAAAGGACTGACAGAAATAGCAAATAAAAATGTCCATGTCTTATCTATATAACAAAATCCATGTTTATATACAAACATCTATGTATGTATATGTATACATATATAATAGATTAAAAGACAAAACAAAAAGTAAGACAGATATTTTAAATAAATATAGCAGAGTTGATTTCCTTAATATCTAAAGAGATCTTAAAATCTATTTTAGAAAACTATTAAAACTTAGGGCAAAAATGGCAAAAAGCACCACCATCACATAATTTATGGATAAAAAAAGGAATTAAAAACTTGCTGTGGACACACATTAAAAACATATGTCCAATCTTACTAATATTACAAAAATTGCCAATTTAAACAATAATGAGAGATCATTTTTCAGGTATAAAATTGGTCTATTTTTTCTTAATAATAATTCTCAGTGCTAATGAGGGCGAAGTACAGTGTTCATTATGGTTGGTGCTACTGTAAATTATAAACCTTGAAGAACGCAAATTAGGAACTAAAAGCCTTTAAAAATTATAATTTTGGCCCAGCAATACCACTTCTAAAAATTTGTTATGCACAATGATATTCATTGCTGAGTTATTTGTAATAGTGAAACATTAGAACAACATAAATAATATTAATATGAGATGGGTTAAATATAACAATGTGTCCCTCATGACTTAATACTATGCATTCATTTAAATTAATGCTACTGAAATTTACTTAGAGGTCATGGAAAATGTCCATGATTAAATCAGGACATAACAATGTAGAACAATGTAAGATACAATACATGTGTGCGCGTGTGTGTGTGTGTGTGTGTGTGTGTGTGTGTGTGTGTGTGTGTAACATGCAAACAACAGATCTCCCTGGGTCAAAACAATAAAATTGATTTTTATTTTACTCTTCACAGTTGTCTTCATTTTCCAGATTTTATCCAGGAGTCATGTTTTCCAGTCAGGAAAAAAAAGTATTGTAAACTAAAGAAAAATATAATTTTATAAATATATTCTAAGATATCACTTGCCTCCCCTTTTTTATTCCTTCCTCTACTGGTGTGAATTAGCTCAAAAGAAAAAGGAAATAACAACTGGTAAATCCAGATAATGATCTACTTTTGATGTTTCTATCATAGTCTTTTTCCTTTTTTTAACATTGGGTTTATGCTTTGCAGTTATGTTTGGAAAAGAGACTATATCATGAATCATGCATTGTGGGATATTGATCTTTACCAGACAATAATATTTGGTTGTGATCTAATTGATGAAATGTCACAGTGCCATGAAACACACATTTTGCTTAAGATGATAGCCAAGCTGAGGCTATCAGGAAGAAGCAGTACATTGGGTGGGTAAATATTCCGGTGACCCTTAAGAACCCATACTGTGGAAGGAGAACTAACAGTCTTTTAAAGTTTCTCCCACTCTCATCTGAGGATAGTTCAAATGCTCAGCTTACTTCAAAATAAAGCCAGCTAGTCAAAGCCTCGTGTTTCATGAAAAACTATAGGTTCTAATATGGGCTCTGGGCTCTGGAAACTCTTAAGAAGTGGGGATGAGGTTGTATCAGTTGACAGAACTCTCTCTATATTTGAAATTTTTGAACATGCACTGTTTTTGCAGCATAAGATTGGACCTCAGCATTGCCATTGGCTTCCAAATTGTATTTCTATCTGGTAACTGTTAGTAAATTTGATTTTGGATTAAATGTCAAAAGAGAAACAGGGCTGCTTCCCAATTCCTATCCCCACAGTTTTCAGCATCCTTAGAAAACATGTTTAACAAATAATGCCGTATTGACATTTTACAATGTTGTTATTTTGCTTGGCATGGTGGCATTCATTCCTTGACATTTAGAACCCTTCCCAGAATAAATCGGCTTCTGAGTGAAACCCATGCAGAGGGAAAAGGAATCCTCTGTTTTAGAACCATCCTTTGCACTAGGACTAGACAGGGACTCAGCTAAGAGAACCCCATTCTGGCTAAAGGATATGACCCTTAACTACTCCTAGTCCAGAAGAGGCTCTTGCCTCAGTGAAGACCACGTTCCTCCAGCAGGAGAGCTGACTGGAGAACCCAGCCTACCTTAGTCCTTGAAAATGAGAATGTTTCTTGGAAGCACTAATTCTGAAGAATAAAAGCAACAATGACCAACATTCGTTGAGCATTTACTCTAAATTGGATAATGTTCTGTCAATAATTTATACATAATAACTCAGTAATCCTCACAACAACCTTAAAGATTTGATGTTATTATCTTTATTTCATAAGTGAGGAAACTGAAGTGTGAACAAAGAGATAGAAGTGCTAAGGCTGGGATTTACTTAATTATGAAAATTATACGTATTTCCATATGGTAAGAAAAAAATTGAAAATAATGCCATTTAAATAGTATTGTAAAACAAAATATTTCTGAATATTTTAACAAAACATGCAAAATTTCTGTAGTAAAAGATATAAAATATAGCTGAAAAATATTAAAGACCTGAATAAATGGAGAGATAGAACATATTCATGGATTGAAACACTCAATATTTTTTTAAATATCAATTTAAATTTATCAATAAATGGATTGAAATTTATCAATAGCCCAACAGGTTATTTTATAAAAACGAAAACTATAATTCTAAAATTTACATCAAAACATAAAAGACCTAGAATAGTCAAAATAATCTAATGAAACCTAGAGAATCAGCACTCTCTGATTTTAAAGCTTACTACAAACGTACAATAATCATGACAATGTTGTATTAGTAAAGGATAGACAAATAGATTAATGAAACAGAATAGAGATTTCAGATACAAACCCACACATGCTCAGTTAATTGATTTCTACAAAGTACCAAGGTAATTCAATGGACAAAGATGGAATCTAGGAGTGAGGCCTAGTCTTGTGGTGGCGGCTATGACTAAGGCAGGACCCACTATACCAGCATTGGAAGTACAGAAGCACCAACTACTTCTAGGGTATGATGCAAGTTTAGCTCAGGTTAGAACCTCGGACTTTTTGATGTCATAGCTTGTGCTTTTTACCACTAGGCTCTACTGTATCCTAAGATTGCCTTGTGATATTGGAATATTGTTCAACTAAAATACCCTAGACTAGAAACAAGTAATTTTGTTTTAGATTTCACTTACTAAAAATATTTAATAGCTGGTATCATTCCTTATCACAATACAAAAGCCATAACAGAAGCATGAAAAAATGCTGAAACACTGCCCAATATCCTCTACCTATGACAAAAAATATGCACAGATGAGTGTGCCTGCGATCTCCTTGGTATTTTATGCCACACCATGTAGTCTTCATGCTATAGACAGGCTCTCATATGTATAATTTTACACTAAGAGACATTCACAAACCAGAGTTTTTTGTATTTGTTGTTTTTTGTTTTTTTATTCTGTTTTGCTTTGTTTATTGTAAAAATAATGCAGAGCTATAACATGCATAATTAATGACATATTTATAAGAATTAAAATATGTACACAGATGCCAACTTTATTCTTTGTATACAACAAAATTTCCCCATCAGCACTAGGTAACTAGTTGGTGATCTGGAACATGGTAATTTCCGGTATGTAACATATTTGAGTATGCATATTGTTTGGTGTCACTTTTTGTTTGTATGTTTGTTTTGAATTAAAAGTTTTATTTTGAGAATTATAGATTCACGTGCAGCTGTAGGAAATAATACAAAGAGATTGTATGTACCCTTTACTCCGTTTCCTCCAATAATATCATCTTGAAAAACTATAGTACAATATCCCAAACAGGATATTTACATTGATACAGTCATGATATAAGATAGTTCCATCAGCACAAGTATTCTACATCTTACCTTTTTATAGAAATACCTACTTATCCACTTACTTCCCACTTTCATCCTCTTCAAAACCCCAGGCAAACATTAAGCTGTTCAGCGTTTCTATAATTTTGTCATTTAAATAATATGACATAAATTGAATCATCGAGTATGTAACCTTTTGAGATTTTTTTTCCCCATCAAGCATAACTCTCTGGAGATTTATCCAGGTTGTTGGTGTATCAATGTTTTGTCTACTTTATTGATGAGTAGTATTCCATGGTATGGTTGTACCAGATTGTTTAACCATTCATTCATTGAAGGATGTCTGGGTTCTTTCCAGTTTTTGATTATCATGAGTAATTCTGCTGTTGATATTATATGTTGATATTGATGTACAGTTGTTTTTATAAAACCTGTACACCTGATGCTGATGTATAATATTGTATGTCAACTATAATTTAATACATGTATAGTCACGAGATGTGGAGTATGGTGTGGGAGTAGAGTCAATGGAATTGTAATAGATATGTATGATATGGGAGGAGGATAGGGCAGTGAATTGGGGGAGAGGAGTTGTCACTTTGAGGGGCAAAAAGTATAACCAGTGCACTGTGTTGTACACCTGAAACTAATTAAAAAATTAAAAAAAAAACATAAATCTTATATCTCTGTAAGAAATACCCAGGAGCACAATCGCTGGGTTGTATGGTAATCATGATATTTTTTTAAAACGTTGTCATACTCTTTTCCAGAGTGGCTGTACCATTTCATAGTCCTAATAGTAATGAATGAGTGATCCAGTTTTTCCTCATCCTCACCAGTTTTTGGTGTAATCCCAGCTGTTCTGATAGATATGTACCTGTGATACCTCACTGTGTCCCCCAAAGACTTGTACACAAAGTAGCTTGCATTTCCCCAATTGCTAATATTGTTGAACATCTTGTCATGTGCTTTTTACCATCTCTATATCCTCCTCAGTGTAATATCTCTTCATGTCTTTTGCTCATTTTCTAATTGGATTGTTGGGTGTTTTTTTGTTTTTACTTTTTAATTTGAGAGTTCTTTATATATTCTAGATCCTATTCCTTTATATGTTTTGTGAACGTTTTTCTTTCAGTTTGTAGCTTATGTTTTCATCCAGTTAACGAGTCTTTTGCACAGCAAATTTTTAATTTTGATAAAGCCCAATGTATCTATTTTTCTTTTTAAGGATTGTGTTTTTGGTGTAAAGCTTAAAAACCCTTTACCTATTCTTAGCTTCTGAAATTTTTCTCCAATTTTTTTCTGGGAAGTTTATAGTTATACATTTTACTTTTGAGTGCATGATCCATTTTGAGTTCATTTTTTACCTACGGGTGTCCAATTGCTCAAGCATCATTAGTTGAAAAGACTATCCTTGCTCCTTTGAATTGCTTTTGCCCCTCTGTCAAAATCAGTGAGGGGAAGATTTGGGTGGGCCTATTTCTGAGCTCTCTGTTCTGTTCCATCGATCTATGTGTCTGTCCCTTTACTAATATCACACTGCCTTGATTATATATCTTTTGAAATCAATTAGATTGATTCCTCCCACTTTTTTCTTGTTATTCAATTTTGTTTTAGTTCTTCTTGGCCTTATGCCTTTCACTATAGGTTTTACAATAAGTTTGTCTATGCCTATTAAAAAAATCTTCCTGTGATTTTAATAGAAATTGTATTCAGTCTATAGATCAATTGGGGTTAACTGACAACTTTATAATATTGAGCTTTCCAATTCATAAACACAGCATATTTTTCCATTATTAGATCTTTAATTTTTACCATCAGCATCTTTCTGTTTCTAGGATACAGTCCTGCACATGTTTTGTTAGATGCATGCTTGTATGTTTTATTTTCATCAGACCAACTGTAAGTGGTATTTTGTTTCAAATTTCAGGTTCTACATGTTTCTTATTAATATATAGAAATGTGATTGATTTTCTGAGTGCTGATTTTATTTCCTGTGACATTTTTGAACTGATTAGTCCAGGAGGCTTTTTGTAGATTATTTGGAATTTCCTATGTGGACAATCATGACATTTCCAAAAAGGGATAGTTGTATTTCTTCCTTTCTAATCTACATGCTTTTATTCCCTTTTCTGCGTATTGTTCTGGCTCATATCTCTAGTACTATGTTGAATAAGAGTGATGAAAATAGACATCTTTGCCTTATTCCAATCTCCGGGAGAAAGCAGTCATTCTTTTACAATTGAGTATATTGGCTGTAGGTTTTTATTGATGTTCTTTATTAAGGTTTTGCTTGTTGTTTTCTTTTTTCTCTCTTGATGCTCTAAAATTCTTTTGTTTATTGTTTCCTCTCTGTTTGGAATTTCTTTTAGCCATCCTCTCAGTGAAAGTCTGTTGGTGACAAATCCTCTTCATTTTTCTTCATTGAGAATGCCTTGTTTTCTACTTTATTACTGAAAGATATTTTTGTTGATATAGAAATGTGGGTTGAGAGTACCTTTCTTTCATCACTTGAAAGATGTGGTGTCATTTCCTTCTGGCCTCCATGGTTCCAGGAGAGAAATCCACAATTAATTAAACTGTTTTTCTCGTCTAGGTAAGATATCTTTTCTCTCTCTCACCGCTGTCAAGAAATTTTTTTTCTATGTCTTTAGTTTTCAGAAGTTTGACTATGATGTTTCTTGGTGTGGAATTTTAGGGCTTATCTTATTTGGAATTTGTTCATATGCTTGAATTTGTAGGTTTAAATATTTTTTAATATTTTTCCAAATTTGGGCAATTTTCATCATTATATTTATGAGTACTTCTGAACTCCACCTTTTTAAATTTTTTTTTGAACTCTGATTATACAAATGTTGGATCTTCTGTCATAGTCCCAGGAGTCCCTGAGTCTCTGTTAATTTCTTTCAATCCATTTTCTCTGTTCAGATTGTATAATTTCTATTGTTCTATCTTCAAGTTCATTAATTCTTTCCTCTGTCTATTCCATGTTGTTGTTGGTTCCATTAATTGAGTGTTTTAGTTTGATTATTATATTTTCAGTTCTAGAATCTCAATTTTGTTCTTTATATTTTCTATTTCTTTGCTGAGAATTTTTATTTTTCCATTTGTCTCAAGAATCCTTGGAATTGCTTGTAGAGGTATTTTTATGATGACTCCTTTGTCAGGTAATTATGACTTCTCTATCTCTCAGTGTTGCCTTTTTCATTCATTTTTGATATCTTCTTAGTTTGGATTATTAAAAGTAATTTTCAACTGAAACATGAACATTTTGGATATTATGTAATGATCTATTGCTCTTATTTAAACATTCTGTTTTAACTTTCTTCCTTTGACATTTCTTCAGCATAAAAAGTGTTGGGAGTAGTTCTGCCTCATCACTGCCTATTGAAAGTAGAAGTCAAGATTCCCCACTCTGCAAACATTGGCCCTTGACATGATACTCTGAAAGGTAGAAGTGGAAGTTTCAGCAACCATCTAGGTCTCTACTGATAGTTTCCTGACTGGGAGAGGTAGGAATGTTTTATTATTGTTCCCCATATCATCTACACTGACACCACAGAAGAGGAGGATGGCTTCATTACAGCTAGGCAGTAGCGAAAGCCGTAACTCACTACTAGGCCTCTTTTGTTACTCCCCTCATGCTAAGAGGGACTGTTTCATCATTATTGCCAAATGGAGAAAAGTCCAGACTCTCATGTGGATTCCATGACACAAGGGGTATCGCCCAGTGGATATGAAAATCTCAGTTTCCTACTTGGCTTTCTCTGATGCCACCTACTATAGTATTTGGTATCTGGGATGCTTCATTACAACCTTTCGAAGGTTGATGTTCAGGCTCCCTATTTGGGTTTTGCTGTCATGGATTGGGGAGGAAACACGGTTTTATTCTGCGGTGTCTGGCTAGAACAAATGTCTTATTTTCCTAAAATTTTCTGTCTATCTGGGCTTTCCCTTTCCTGATCCTATGGCTAGAGACAGCTGGCTTTGTTGGGGAATTTTTTGTCTGTGGTTTTTTTGTTTTGTTTTGTTTTTGTCATTTTTGGTTGCTAGCGTCTTTAGCTCCAAGTGTGGGATACATGTGGCAAAAGTAAATCCAGGGAACTCACCACTATTTCATTTCTTGGCTCTCAGTTTTCCTAGCCTGTCCAACTTCTTCTTTCTGTCTTCTGAGTCTGCTTATGTTTGTTTTAGATATAATATCCAGGGTTTTTAGTTGTTCTTAGAAGATGAAATCAACTCCATCTTCCCAGAAGGGACAGCTTTGGTGTGACTTCTAAAAATAGTCAAGCATATATGTTTTAAAAGATTAAATCTGAATACAATGTGGAAATCATGAATTATTACTCTGGAGTCCTAGAGTAGTAAAATAAGTTTTAAATCACTTTTGGACCAGGGAGAAATTTGGAAAGGTTAAGATCAAGAATAACAAGGTCAGATTTCCATCAGAGTGAGATAACAAGGGCAATGTATACTAGAATGTGCCCTTAAGTGGGGAGATATCAAGAAGCTGTGTAAGAGACGGTTGTTATAGTATAGGTACAAAACATTGAGGGTTTAAATGAAAATGATAGCATTTGAGAGAAGAAGAGCTCAAATAGAACATAGTGGACATACTAAGACTTAAGTATGATTAAATAAATCATTAGATAAATGAAGGAAACGGGTAGCTTTTGGAGTTCGTTGGTGAGAAAAAAAGCTTTAGTTTATTCCACAAGCAGTTATTCATTGTCTATTCTGTACTCTGAGCTGTATTCTGGGGACATAATTATGAATTCAAAACATTCTTGCCCTTTAGAATATGATTGTGCCACAAATATATAAGCAAATAATTGTACAGTGAGTACTGTCAATTGTCTTGGCCTGGTGTAAGTTTTGTTTGTTTTTATTTTTTGTTGTTGTTTTCTTTGGTTTAACCTTTACAGCTAGGAGTTTAAAATGTATAATGTCTGTTATCTCAGATGTGGAGCCATCAATTCATCTCTAAGCCAAACTGCTCCATTGTTTGGGGGGAAAGGTCAGAACAAGATTGCATATAAAAGTCTGAGTGTTTTTCTGAAACCAAGATGTTTTGGATATTGTGATTCATGAGGGCTGCTCAATATGACTGATCTCATACAACACAGTTCCCCTTGTAAGCAGTTATATTCCTATAAAGTTTCCATGAGAAAACAAAATGTGTTTTTATGTAACTATAGGTTTATATTATAAGGAAACTACAAGTTATGTCTCGTTAATGTGGAGACATGTGTGTTCATGTTCAAGCAGGTGTTCATGGAGATCAGAAATAAGACCAGGGAGATAAGAGGATATCCTGGCTTTTATTTTTTGTTACCAAAAGGAACATAAGTGGAATTGAAAAAGATTTTGTCAATCTCAACCCACACTGTTCTGTTGATGTGCCACATGTGCTTTGAAAAAGTGAATATCTCTTCAAGGACTAATGTTGCAGAGTGAGGTCCTTCAGCTGTTGTCCTAGTAAGCGCATAAGGAAAGTCATATCCCCGCACCTGAAGATTCCAATTTCCCTTTTCCTGATTGGACTCAATAATAGCGCTGTCAGACACCCAGAGAAGACACTAAAAGTTAGAGCCTTGGACTAAAAGGAGGGAGAATTCCTGGGATTTGGACCTCAAATCTGAGCCAGAGGCATACACAGAAGTTCCCCATTTGTGGAGATGGCTCAGCCTCAGCCCTAGGGGTATGTGAGGAGTGAGGCATAAGGGTGCACTACAGAGGGGCCTAAACATGGGTGCATGCATGAGTATCTGACTATAGCCACATCTACTAACAAGTGAAGTTCTATTCCCCTTTTGTTATTCCCAGTGTATGCATTGGGAAATCTTAACTGCAGCGTTGATTATAAACTATGGTAGAAAATCAGGATATATATCTGATTGATGTTTGGGCAGAATAAAAGAAAGTGGGGTGCAAACCCAGTCACCTAAGGCCAAACTGTCACTTCACTTATAGGATTGATTTGGGAAGACATAGAGCTAAAGGCAATGGTTTAACCATGAAATGGATATTATGTACCTCTAACTATGGTGGGGAGGAAACCAGTTATTGAAAAGTTAATTCAGAAGATGTTACTGGAAAACAATGTTGGTATGGAAACTGGGTCAGAGGAGATAGAAGACATAATGCTCTTTTTAGGTAACATGATTTTTTAAAAATCATTAAGTATCTATCAAATTTCATGTAATGGTGGGAAAGAATTTTCTCTCCTCCCTAAGATGGAACACATTTTATTGATTTATGTATCTCATACTTTAAATAGACCATTAGAATCTGCAGAGAAATTTAAGAGTCACAAGAAGTTCAAAGTAAAAGGCAAACTAGCCAGGGGAAGAAACCAAGATAAAAATATCTCAAAAGCTGTAGCAAGAAAGCAATGTCAATAGTTAAACTCTCCAAATGATGAGTATTCTACCCTTTTACCACAAATAATTCTAACCAGCATTTTTCATGGCTGTCATTTATTGTAGAGAATGGCACAAATTTGGTATCAAATTTTGCTTTTGATAATATACAATAGAATTGATTATTGTCTGCTCAATTCTAAAAAGTAAATCTACAGAGAACCTGATGAAGATTTGATGGCTCTTTTAGGATTTGACAGTTGAGCTAGCTTTGTGTGGACTAAATAACTCTTGTGTGGAGAGAGGAGCAGGGACTTTTATGAATTCAAATGATTGATAGTGTTGTTACAATATGAGTATCAGCAATGTCTGGAAGGTTTAAAAATAAAATGTAGAAGTCCCTGGCAGCAACCTCAATCTCAGAAAAAGAAAAATACAAAAGAAAATGTGGCAAGATGGGTGCTTTATACTAATAAAACATAGATTTGGTTAAATTTTTATAATGTATGTGTTATGTAATATTACCACAGACCATTTATATAGTGTGTAGAACTTATAATTTTTCAAGACATAAGACAGGATTGTCTGTTTTTGCATATGTTGTACCTTATAGGATATTCTTTTCCTGCATCTTAGTTGGCTGAGGACTATTTATATGTCCAGAGTATTTTGAGTGTCTCCTCCCCATAATATTATCTGAGAAATTAAATATACAAATAGACAATGGTCAGGCTATATATACATATAACAATAGAACTCTAACCCACAACCAATGAAGTAACCAGCCCAAGAAGCCAAACAAGAATCAATGTGCTCCAGTTAGGACTTGGGCAATGACTGCCAGTTTCCCTATCTTTTCACCCTTGGTTCCAACTCACGACCAACAAGAGAAAACCAAATGTGCTCCCCAAACCAACCACATAGGAGGCCCTATTTCTAGTTAGCCAACCTGCAGCTCCCCCATAACAATAGCCTTTAATCAGAGCACACTTAAAACCTTTCCTTTTTTCATTGTACAATTTTGTGATACTCCTCTCTGCCTTTGAGTCTCTGCCAAATACAGTGATGGTGGCTAACTCCTTTATGTAACAAGTTCAGAATAAATAACTTTGTTTGTCCTCATTTGAAAGTTTATTTATTTCATATGTCCCCGCCTTTCCTCTTATTAGCATCAGTGTCAATGGAATTAATTTTAAGTCAGTTTCACAAATAAAACTGGATTATGCCATAAACTATAATGTCTTTTGATTTAATAAAGATTCTGTAAAAGTTCAACCAATTGGGGAGCTGGTCTGTATCTTCATCAGAGTCTTTTAGTTTTCAGCATATGATTCTGCACACATGTTGTTAGATATATACCTAAGTATTTCAATTTTTGGTGCTGTTGCATATAGTACTGTCTGTTAAATTTACATTCTCAGTTGTTCATTACTATAATAGGGTGTATGATTGATTTTTGTATATTTGCTTGTGTCCTGTGACCTTTTTAAACTCATTCATTAGTTCAAGGAGTTTTTAGAGAGTCCTTAGAATTTTATGTTTATTACCACAGAATACTATACTGAGTCAAACTTTTTGATAGTATCCTTACTGATTTTTAGATCAGATGTAGGAGAAGCTACTCTAGTCAATACATTTCAAATATTTGTGAAGAAATAAATGTCTAATAAAAGTTCCTTTTCTCTGTGTTCTTTTTATTTCTCTAAGGCATTCTTAACCTAGAGTTTCAAAGATATATACATACTGTGTTCATAGAATGAAAGATTTAATATCAATATTATCAATATCAATTCCTCTAAATTAATCTATAGAATTAACTCAATCCCAATCAAAATCCCTGAAGATTATTTTGCAGATATCAGCAAGTATACTGTAAAACATACGCAGAATGGCAAATTAATTAGAATGGCCAAAACAATTTTTTTTAAAGATTTTATTGGGGAATTGCAGGAGGGGAACAGCATTGGGGAATCAGGGAAAGGTAACAGACAAGTTGCTGTCCTTTTGTTCTTCAGTCTAGTTGAGGAGGACGTTGCCTCACTGGCTCATGTTGGTATTATCATTGCACTCTTCCCAGGTGAGGCAGATCGGTCGCCAGTCACTGGATGGCCACTCACAGCGGCTCTTGGCAGCTCACGCCGGCTGCCGGCCGCTTTCGGTAGCTTACAGGAGCCTACTGCAGCTCCTCTGCAGCCTATGCCATAGCCAGCGACTCATGGCAGCCCAGCTCCAGGTCGAGCTGTTGTTCACCATCTTAGCTGTAGAGGGCGCAGCATCACTGGCCCTAATGTGGGATCCAAACTGGGGTCCTGCTGCTCAGAGCTGTCGTCCCAAGCCAACTCTTAACCAATGCGCCACTCGGCTGGCCCCAAAACAATTTTTTAAAAGAGGAACAAAGTTGTATGACTCATACATTGCTGGTGATAATAAAAAATTGTTCAACAACTTTGGAAAGTAGTTTGTAAATTTCTAACAAAGTTAAATATATAATGACCATGTGACCTAGCACCCCACCCCATAAGTATTCACACAAGAGAAATGAAAACATATTCACACAAAAATCTGTATGGAATGTTTCAACGGTTTTGTTTATAATTGCCAAAAACTGGAAACAAACCAATTTCTCTTCAAACGGTAAATGGATAAAAAATATACATATGTGATATATCCATACAATAGAATAGTACGCAGCAATAAAAGTAACAAACATTCAACAATGTGGATGTATTATCTATGTGAAAAAGCCAGACTCTAAGGGCTACAAATATATGATTACATTTATATAACATTCTAGAAAAGGCAAAACTATAGGTAGCGAGAACAGATGAGTGATTGTCATGGGATAGTGTTTGGGGAGAGATTTGCTGCAAAGGAGCACCAAGGGGACATGTTTTAGAACTGATGAAACCATTTTGTAGCTTGATCATGCTGGTGGTTATGTGACTGTACACACTTCTCAATTCCTATAAAATTTTTCAACAAAAAGTGAATTTTACTGTATTAAATTTAAAAATTATTTTTAAATGTATATTGTTTCATAAGCCATTATAAGGAATGTAGGACAAAGAAAGAGGAAGGTGATTTCACTACACTGGTTTCTCATCTTGGTCCACTTAAAATAAATCATTTGCTCTGGATGCCATATTTAAGGGCCACAGACAAAGTGAGAAGGTTCAGGTTAGAGTGTGTAAGATGTTGAAAATGGTCCCCATTCTATGCTTCTTATGGAAAGTGTTTCTAATAATCAATTTTGGGCAAAAGGAATAATCTGAACTGAGAGATATAGTTCTCTGTTGAAAAATTATCAAATAATTTAACCTGAACAACTACTCTGGGAATTCTAGAAACAGGGGACTTGATGACCTTTCAATTCCTCTAAAACCTGAAATTCCAATATTCTATCAAAATGGGATCAGTGGGTTGTAAAAGTAGATGTGAATGGCTGATACACATTAAGGCAACATTGAAAAAGAAGGTGGTAGGTTTGCCTGAAACACTGAAAAACTGAGTTTATTCAAGTTTCTGAATATATTTTATATAGAAAACGTTTAATAAATCTTTTTGAAATTTGATATTAAAAACTTGATGTAAAATTTGATATTCATATGTAGATGTCATTTGAATTATTATGATATAATATATGCTTTTCTCCAGATTACAACTTTGACTATGCCAAACATCAATTTAAATGTATTTAAAGGATTTCTTAGTTATAGACTTATTGAATTTCACAACATAGCTTTATGAGTTGTTATTTTTGCATGTTAGACATTAGTTGAAGTTCCTACTAACAAAATAGACCTCCAAAATAAAAGCAGTTTCTGTGATCTAAAATATTTTTCAGATAATTACCCCTGAAAAGAATTAAAACCTTTTCCTATAAGAAATGAATTTAATGCCTAATTTGTAAATCTTTTGAATTACTTGTAAATAGTACATGCAAAGTCGTAAAATTCCTATACATTCCTACACAATTCCTACACAGTCCCTTGCTATGCAAGATGATAATGTACAACCAAGATACTCTTTAGTTGAGTCTTTAACATCAGAAATTTTAAAGCAGTCTAGGCTACAGATTTAATAGTCAGTTAGAGTTATGCAAGCTTAAATATCAGAAGAAAATGGATTTCTTTCCTCACTAATTATCCTGCTAGCTAGCTCAGGGAGGGATATGAATCATAAAATTTTGAAATACCATTGTGGTAGGTTGAATAATGTCTGCTCAAATATTCATGTCTACCCAGGACTTCAGAATATGACCTTCTTTGGAAACAGGGCCTTTGCAGGTGAGATTAAGTTATGGATTGAGATGAGATCATATTGGGCCCTAAACCCAATGTGCGTCCTTACAGGAGGCAGAAAGGAACAAAGGAACACACACAGAAAAGGAGATCATTTGAAGTCGAGGTCAACAGACATTGGAGCAATGCTGCACAGGCCAAGGAATGCCGGGGGCCACCAAAAGCTGGAAGAGGTAAGGAGCAGACTCTTCCCTGGAGCCCTCAGAGGGAGCATGGCCCTACTGATACCTTTATCTAGGGTTTCTAACCTCCAGATTTGTGACAGAATAAATTTCTGTTGTTTTAAGACATCACATTTGTGGTAACTTGTTATGGAAGCCCTAGGAAACAATACAGCCATGTAAGAAAGACTGGGAAAGTATTTAGGTTCATTTTCATCATTGTGTGTGTATCTTTTTAATTTTTGAAAAATTTGTAATCATTTCATACATATCTTTGTATATTGAATATCCAGATTCCAAACTTGCTAAGCAGTTTTCACATTATTCCTGTCCCTATTTTACTGAAAGTTCATTTTAGATTAACTTGAATTTCCCCTCAACAAACTGCTGTCATTTTAATTGACCCAAATGACCCATTCTAGTTCTAAACTAGAATAATCAAGGTAAGTGAATGAACCAATATTTCAGAATGAAAAAAATATGCCCTCTGAACAAGGTTACTTTTTTTGTATTTTTCATTCCTAGACTGGGTTGAAAGATTTTATTTGTTTAACATAAAAATATATGAACATAAACACTTTGCTGTTCTCTAAAATGTCTTCCTGTTCAAATTTTGTTGTTTTTAAGTTGCTAATGGAAGCTATCTCTTTGATTCAGTAAATTATCATGTTATTCTTGATTAATAAATTAAATGTACACTCAGCAATTTGACCATCTTTTTTTTTTTTTAAGATTTTTATTGGGGAATTGGGGAAGGGGAACAGACAAGTTGCTGTCATTTTGTTCTTCAGTCTAGTTGTGGAGGACATTGCTTCACTGGCCCAAGTTGTTGGCACCATCATTGCACTCTTCCCGGGCGAGGCAGATCAGTCACCGGCTTCTGGACGGCCTCTTTTGGTGGCTGCTGGCAGCTCACGCTGGCTGCTGGCTACACGGTAGCCCATGGCAACCCTCTGCAGCAGGGGCTGCAGCCTACACGGTCGCCGACAACTCACAGCAGCCCAGCTCCAGGTTGAGCTGTTGTTCAACATCTTAACTGTAGAGGGCAGTGTCACTGGTCTTCATATGTGGAATCCAAACCCGGGCCCTCTGCTGTCCCAAGGCAGTTCTTAACCACATGCGCCACTCGGCTGGCCCTGGCCATCTTTTTTTCAAGGATAATTTTAGTCAAAGAACTGTTGCTCAAGAATAAAACAGTTCCCAATGTGAGAAAAGTCTCCAAGTATTGGGTTGTCGGAAAAGTCATGGCGCATGTTTGCAATAGATGGCAATTTTTGGAAGTTCATTGTTGGAAGTACTAGACTCATTTGTATCTATGCTATTGCTATGTCATTTGACAGCTGACAGTTCTAGCTTCATTCTAAAAAAAAAATGAGCGATTTGGTTGAGTTTTGAAGATAGAAAACCAAACTGTGCATTTTTGCCATATTTTACTGTTTTACTTCCATAAAGGGAAGAACAGGCTTCAAGCTTGTGAAAAGTTGCGTAAAGTTTACCGTGACAATGCTCTACAAGAACATCAGTGCCAAAAATGGTTCATGAAATTCCATGCTGGTGATTTTGATCTCAATGATGCCCCTCGGTCAGGGAGGCCCACCAAGGTTGATGATGACAAAATAAAGGCATTGATCGAGTCAAACCCATATTACATGACACAAGAAATTGAGCAGAAACATTGAACATCCATCATTCAAGTGTTCACGACCACCCGAAGAAGCTGGGATATATAAGCAAGCTTGATATTTGGGTTCTGCATGAACTCAAAGAAGTTGATTTGATGGTGCATATAAATATCTGCAATATGCTCATTAAACGTGAGGAAAATGATCCTTTTTTGAAGTGACTGATAACTGGTGATGAGAAGTGAATTGTTTACAACAATTGTGGTGCATGAACGGTCTTGGTCCTGATATGATGATTCGCCTCAAACGACACTGAAAGCAGACATGCATCAGAGGAAGGTTATGCTCTCAGTGTGGTGGAATTTTAAAGGTGCCATGTTTTTCAAGCTCCTACCAAGAAACCAAACAATCAATTCGAATGTGTACTGTCGGCAATTGGACAGTTGGAACAAATCCATCATCCAGAAATGTCAAGAGCTTGTTAGTTGTAAAGGAGTTGTGTTCCATCGTGGCAACGCAAGACCACACACAAGTTTGATCACCTGTCAAAAATTATTTGAGCTTGGATGGGATGTGTTGCCACACCCACCATACTCGCCTGACCTTGTGCTGTCAGATTTCCACTTGTTTCACTTTCTTCAAAAATCCTTGCGTGGTATAATGTTCAATTCAGATGAGGCTGTAAATCAGCACCTTGTTCAGTTTTTCACAAATAAAGACAGGTCCTTCTATGAACGAGGAATTATGAAGCTCACTGAAAGATGGCAAAAGGTTATTGAACAAAAAGGGCAATATATCATTGATTGATCTTTGTTCTTTATATAAATAAATGACCTTTGAAAAACATAGACAAAATACGTCATGACTTTTCTGACAACCCAATAGTTATGCAGCACAGAAACCTTAGACAGCAAATGATAATTGTATGGAGATACTGAGGCCCATCAAGATTGGCCCTTATTGTTCTAGACCAGTTCAGCAGAAAAATACACAAACATTTTAAATTCCATCTGTGGGGTCAACAGACACCTTGAAGCTCTAGGTAAAGAGCTTCTTTAAAAAAAAAAGGACATAGAAAAATGGGTCCTTTCAGTTGACATTTGTAGCTCTACTCATAAGAATTTGAAACTGAATGTCCAGGATAGTTTTTCCCTCACCAGAGTTGAAAGTCAGTTAATAACCAACAAAGAGACTGAATCTCTCTGGTATTTTCCATTAATAAATAGTAGAAAAACAGCTGGTTTTCAAAAGATTTTTAAAGCAAAATTATTGAGGATAGTCATTTCAAACAAAGTTTCTTTTTGTCTGGGTGAGACATAATGGTCATATTTCATAGGTCCACTGTGGTCAGCCTACTTAATCGCTTTGCTGATTGCTTGATTGTTGTTGTTGTTTAAACTGCAGTTTCTTACTCCAGCAAGTAAGATGTCATTTCCTTCTTTATTCATGTTGGCATGGACCTTCTGGAGTGGAATGCTGTCCTGGCATGAGTCACTACTGCATAACAGAGATGTGTGGCATTTATAAAGCATTTCACATATGCAGGGTTACATATCCAAATTGTGCACCATCTGGGTTAATACAAATAAAGTTGTAATAAATCATTCATCGATAGTGGAATTTTATATACATTTATATAAATTCTTTGTTTTACTTACCATGTGGATGTTTCCCAACAGATCTATGGCTCTATAAATCCAAGCAAGTTTATTTGCCATGATTACAGCTTCATTTGTTAGTTGTTTTATGTGTCATGTAAAAATGTCATTTTTTTATTCCTAGCAAGGGAGACTTGATTCAAAACTGTTTAATATGTTGCCTTTTGTGCAGATGGGTTTTGTCCATCCACTATGCTTCATCATGTCTAAATTCCAAGGTAATAGAATTTTAACAAGATGCCTAATGATAAAAAATAATGTTATATTTTAAGTGAGTTGCACCTTTATACAAGTGTGATATATACATATTTCTTTATCTTTCCTCTTTATGATAAGTGTCTTCCATGTTCAAAAAACTTGAAAGAAAATGATTTATTTTTATCTTTCCCAAATATCTTCCAAGAGAAAACCAATGGCAATATTTAAAATAAAAAGGGAATAAACAAGAAAAGACATTCGGGGGTTTAAGAAGGGGAGGCAAAAAGTCACTTCCAAGTCTGCCAAGTTGAAAAGGAATTAAATGGGCCTCCTTGTTTAACACCTTTCTCTTCTAACCACCTTAATTTCACAGGAAGCACCTCCTCACACAGTTCAGGATCTCAGCTGAATACAGATTTTGAATGGATATGGAAGTAAATTATGCTAAAGGACAGTGACAAGTTGACATAAGTGGAGCCATTTTAAAATAGATCTGGGGCAGCCATTCCAGAGGAACTGCCTTGCATGTCTTACTCCTCAAACCTTTGGAATACTTGACCTGAGCAAAATAACCTACAAACTGAGCCAAACCAACATTTTTTTCTGAACAACTGTTTGCAAAGCTAACAGGAAAGCAGATCTCCTGACAACAAGGACCAATGATTATGAACATTCTTTAGAATTAGCACCACCATGTATAGCTGAAGAATAACTTAGTGTATTTGTACCTATAGAAATTCCTTCTTTGACTTATTAACAACAATAGAAATTCCTTCCTTCTATTCATGTAATTATTTTCTTTCCCTTTCTCTTAAAAACCTTTGCCACCACCCCATAATCAGAACACTACTTGGGTTTCTGCCAGAATCAGTGCTTTCCAAAAAGCTATTCTTTGATCTCAAATAAATGCTTGTTTCCTCTCACTTTGGCTTTTTACTTTTAGATTAACAAGACAAATGAATAATAGCACCTTAACATAACATTGTCCTTGGGTGGTTCTCCTACTCTTATCATACTTTGGTGAAATTACTTATTTAATGTCAGTCTTCCCTATCAGATTGTAAACTTGGTGTGTTTGGAACAGGGTATGTTGATCACATGAAACAAGAAAAGCTACTTAACTAAAGTGAAAAAGGGGGATTTCTTATTAAGAGAAACAGGGAAATTTCAAGAAACACAATCACAAGCTGTGTCTTACAGGAATCTCCAAGTTTGCTCAGCACTCTCTCTCTTTTCTTCCAACCACATGGAGTCTCATCCTTGTTTCATATTTCTACATCTGCTTCCTTCTCTCAGCCCTCAGGAGAAGTAGAGCAAATATCATCACACCAGTTTACATACGTCTAAGGTAAGACAACTGCTGACATTAAAACCTAGATTTTTCTGAATTTCAGCTTTGTGTTCCTATTTTGACCCTGTAACAGTGTTCAAAATGTGATCGACAATGCTTTAGGAATTGCTATTAGTCAGAGTTAACTGTGGCAAAGGCAAGTACAGTGGTTGTGAATGCTAATGATCTTAGTTGGAATTTCAATCCTGCTATGTGCTATTCAGCTATCTGAGAGGTGAGTCTCTTAAAGGCATCAAGCTTCAGTTCTCCTATCTGTGAAATTACGGGAGATAATACCTGCCTTTTATACACAGAATTTTGGTATAGGGAAGTATAGCATAGGGAATATAGTCAATGGTATTGTAATAGCTATGTATGATGTCAGTGGGGTGGTAGAATTGGGGGGTTATCACTTTGTGAGGGGTGTCAATGTCTAATCATTATGTTATTTTGCACACCTGAAACTAACAATAGAAAAGGCAAAAAATGTCTAGACAAATGTAAATTATTAACCATCCATACTCTACTATATAAAAGAGGTAATATTTTTAAATTCTTTGCTATCGTATTTTTTAATGTTTTTTTGCAGCCTTGCACCTTTCCTCATCTACCTTCCCATCTCCTGATCTCAAATCTGGAGAAGGAAAAATAAAGCTTTTCCACATCTAATAGCTACCTAATATACTGTTACTTAGCAGCAGTCCATAGCTATAATATTCATTAAGAATAGATGACGAGATGTGAACTGTTTCAGTGAATTCCTGTCCATGTAAAGCAGATGAAAAATATAACCACTATTTTCATATCTGCAACCTTATCATTAGTCCTTAGAATAGTGAGTCTTACCTTGAGGGCCAACAAATATAATTATATTGGCATGTTGATTATGTCCAGAATTTCAAAATGCCTAACCAACAGCAAGCATGTATCCATGTACATACGGCAAATTTGCAATACATAGGCTGTCAAACTTCCTTGTTTATAAGAAATTAAATAGTCTCTGACTAATTTCATAGTTGAATACATTACTTAATAATTGCAATTTATTTGATACACACATTTAAGAAAAAAAACATGGGGCTCATGAGAAAAAAGTGAAACCGTCTTCTGATAGTGAAAGTTGGAGACACTCTGCACTTCAGTTTGTAAAATAAATTGGTTCTTAGCTGAAGTTAGAGTGTTCTGAGGAGAAGGAACCATGTCACTACAAAAGATCTCACTGTGGGAGCAACTTCAAAGGGAAATGTTACCCACGAACTTCCCCCTATAAGGGGAAGAAGTAGAACGCTAAGTATAAAGGTGCCTCCAAAACAGGATGATATGCATTTGTGGAATATTG
This sequence comes from Hipposideros armiger, assembly GCF_001890085.2. Classification (NCBI taxonomy): domain Eukaryota; kingdom Metazoa; phylum Chordata; class Mammalia; order Chiroptera; family Hipposideridae; genus Hipposideros; species Hipposideros armiger. Next base: position 1,691,551 of record NW_017731575.1, read on the forward strand.
ATGCTCCCCAAATTCATATCTACCCAGAACCTCAGAATGTGACCTTATTTGGAAATAGAGTCTTTGCTGGTGTAATTAGTTAAGATGAGGTCCTACTGGATTTGGATGGACCCTAAAGCCAATAACTGGTGTCCTTATAAGAAAGAGAGTTGGAGATGCACAGATGCACAAGAGAAGAAGGTAATGTGATGATGGAAGCAGATTGAAATGATGCGTCTATAAACCAAGGAATGCCAAGAGTTGCTGGCAGCCATCAGAAACTAGACAAGGACAATGAAGGAGTCTCTCCTAGAGTCTACAGAGAGAGCTAGGCTCTGCTGACACCTTAATTTCATAGTTCTAGTCTTCAGAACTGTGAGAGAATAAATTTATATTGTTTTAAGCTACCCAGTTTGTGGTATTTATTATGGAAACCCTAGGAAATTACTGCAGAAGGTTGAATGGTTTTTGAAAATTATTATGTTTACCAATTAACAAGCTCTACTCCTCCACTTGGACCCACAAGTGCAGGACAGTGTATTTCCCTGGATTTTTGTTGTTGTTGTTTCTTGTCAGGCTTATATTTTCCAGTCAAGCAGTGAATATCTAATTCAGCCCACAAATTAAAGTTAGTTGCCCAAACATGATAGTGCAATTTTCCAAAGTATTTGATTTACTTAGCTCCTTGATTTGTTTGCACTCAAAACATCCGAGTCATTTACTTGTGTGACGTATTTATACACAACTCTCTGTATATATGCATGGATTTATGTTTATTGAACACAGGAATGTGATTTACTTCTCCAGATTCAACATTTGTCTGATGTATTAGAATATCCAATGAGACAGCAGTCATCAGTTAAAAGTCATTAAAGTGAGAAGGATTAACTTGAGCACAAATTTACTAATGTGCAATGTTGAAGAACATTATCTGTTACATATATGCCAGAATGTAGTTCATGCTTTCTTTTTTTTCAGGCTTATTGAGATATAATTTACATATAATATTGTGTAAGTTTAAGGTGTTTTCCCTGATGATTAGTGATGTGGAGCACATTTTCATGACCCTGTTGGCTGTTTGAATGTATTCTTTGGCAAAATGTCTGTTCGGTTCCGTTACCCATGTTTTAATCAAATTGTTTCGGTTTATTTTTGTTGTTGTTGTTGTTGCTTTTGAGTTGTATGAGTTTTTATATTTTGAATATTAACCCCTTATCCAATATGTGGTTTCCAGATATTTTCTCCCATCTGTAGGTTGCTTTTTCATTTTATTCATTATTAATTTGCTATGCAGAAGCTGTTTTAGTTTGATATAGTCCAACATGTTGATTTTTTGTTTTGTTGCTTGTGCTTTTGGTGTTATATCCAAGAAATTATTGCCAAGAAATTATTGTCGAAGAGATTTATTCCTTTTCCTCTAGTTCTACAGTATCAGGTCTTGTATAGAAGTCTTTAATCCATTTTGAGTTAATTTTTGTGAGTAGTATAAGATAGGAGTCCACTTTCATTCTTTTGCAGTGAATACCCAGATTTCCTAACACTATTATAATAGAGACTATCACCATTGAATAGTCTTGGCAGCCTTGTCAAAGATTAATTAACCATATATGTGTGGGTTTATTTCTAGTGTCTCTATTCTATTCATTGGTCTTTGTATCTTTTTTTGTATGCCAGCACCAAAAAACTCCTTTAAAAATTACTATACTTTAGAATACAGTAGTATAGTTTGAAATCAAGGCATGTGATGCCTCCAGCTGTGTTCTTCTTTCTCAACATTACTAAAGGTATTCAGGGTTGTTTGTGGTCCCATATGAGTTTTAGGATGTTTTTTCTATTTCTGTTAAAAAACAAAATGCCATGGGAATTTTCACAGGGATTGTTGTGTACTACGAACATTTCAACAATATTTATTCTTCCAATCCATTAACACTGGATATTTTTCCATTATTTTTGTCCTTTTCAATATCTTTCATCAATGCCGTATAGTTTACAGTGTATAGATCTTTCACTTCTTGGTTAAGTTTATTCTTAAGTATTTTACTCTCTTTGATGTTATTGTTAACGGGATTGTTTTTTTATTTCTTTTTCAGACAATTCATTAGTAGAAAACAACTGATATTTTATATTAATTTTGTGCCCTGCAACTTTACCAAATTCATTTATTAGTTATAACAGTTTTTTTTGTGGCGTCTTTAGAATTTTCTCTATATAAAATTATGTCATCTGCAAACAGACAATTTTGTGTGTTTCTAATTTGGATGCCTTTTATTATTTTCTTTCCTTTTTAAGAAAAAACCTTGTACTTGAAATTTTTCTGTAAATGTGTAATTATTTTAAAGAAACTACTTCATTATTTCTGATAATATAAATACTAAGAAGGTAGAGTTTTTCTTAGATGCCAAAAATATCTTGATCTAGAATATGGTCCTGAGTACTATAGACAAAAAAAAAAAAGTTTATTTGTAAATATATTCAGAAGTGATGCCTGTATTGGAGGGGCCAACTCACATTAATTAAATTCATAAGAGAAGACAGTATAAGTCAAAATGAAAAATTATTTGATTACAATTTTTAAAGTATGCAATGTGCAAAGGGATCAACCATTCAAAGTCATTGGTGGAATATTCTCTTCCTACAAGAAAAATATTTAATAAAAGTTCTAAGTAAATCAGAATAGGATGTTGGGTAAACATGGAGCATGAGTTAAAAGATGGTTAAAGGCTAATGTCATCAAACTATTATAAACACATACACACTTTTCCATTATGCATGAAAGTCATGGGCTTCAAAAAGACTTGGATTCAAATTCTGACTCCAGCCTTCATTTCTTCTTCTTAAGCAAATTAACTAACCTCTACACAGCCTCAGTTTTCTCACTCAAAAAAGTGAGGATTTTAACTTTGCAAGAATAATTTGAGGATTAAATAATGTTTATAAAGCATTTAGCACACAGCTTATACAAAATAAATGTTAATTTGCGTTTACTTATTTTGCCATCTAAGTGGGCTGAATAATTGCATTGAAAGCAGAAGCCCTTCTCTTCTAGATAGTTGTGGAAATATACTGGTAAATTCTTACTCATTGTCTTACTATTTCTAGCCTACCTGATAATTTTCTACTTTGAGCTAACCCAGTATTTCTGAAGATTGGGTGAATTGCTATTGATAAATTAGAAATTTAGAAAAGATAATACGGCCATTATTTTATAAGATGCCTAGACAAATGTCTGGAACATATTAGGGTCTTAATAAATATTTGATGGATGAATAACTACATGAATAATTGATAGCCATTAGCAGAATCTGGAAGTCTTCAAAAGTCCTCAATGTGCACATGTAGATTGGTAATTAGGACAGGTTATTTTTATAATTGTCTAACTTTCATCATTATATAGAGTTTTTTTCTTAATTTTATTCTTAAATTATAATATTAATTTAAATTTTTAGAGTTACCTTGAAAATCTGACATAGCTTTTAGAAATACAGTAGTAAAACTTAGCCAAAAAAAAAAAATTCTGGGTAACTCATTCCCTTCTGATTCCATGTGTGAGTTGTTACTCTACTAAAATGTAAGCCCAATGTATAAAACAGCCCTGTAGCTGTCTAGCAGTTTAGTGCTTCTTCCAATAACCCCCAAACTATTTCCTAGGTTGTTCATCACACATGTGCTATATTATAATTTCCATTTGAGGTAGAGTATTCATGTTTAATTAACATGTATAGACTCTATTGTGACTAACATTTATTCATAATAACAAAGCAGTGTGACTAAGAAATAGCCCATATGCAAATTTCTAGGCATTTAGGAAGAATTAAAAAAAACTATTCCACTTTTGAGTGCTTTAAAGTATGACTGATATCTATAGCAAATATGGTTTTAAACTACAGTATTATTTTTCTGTTAAAAATACCCCTTTTATCCTTTTGATAAATTGGTGTTAGATCCCTGTGGTTTTCTTTCTTTTCCTCAATCCTATTTTACTATCTGAGCTAAAAGAAAAGAGGGCAGGAGAGTTAATGCCAGAGAGCCCAATGATGATGTAAGTTTTTCTGAGTGATTGGACTCGGCTAATTTGTACATCATTGTTCTTGGGGCCACACACTGAACAATGCAGTCTTTTAGAGCTTGCCCTGGAATCACCTCATCAGCAAGATGAGAGGTTTAACTAGCGCTAAAATTCTTCACCTAGTAGACTTAGTTCATTCTCACATCAAACCACCTTTCATTTCCTCAGAAATCCTAATGAGGCTGCTGGATGGGAAAGGAATCCACCCTTTGCTTTCTGAAGTACTAAAGCTCTCAGGGTCTCCAACCAAACAGGTTTTAATAGGTAGGGGGAAAATCCCACATTTTCCCATATACAAATAAGATCATCTGAGAGTAATGCTGTGTCGGACAAGAGAAATGATATTGCAGATATATGATATGTCTTTTAACCCATTTTCAGCCACTTTGCACCATGTAAATGGCAGTTGTTTATCATCTCTTGGCCACTCTTAGACGAAGTTTTATGATGTTAATTAATATCACTATGAGTAATCCCTGAGCTCTATGCCTTGCAGTTTGTATTGGCTAGGGGCAGAAGAGAAGCATCTACCAGGATATATTTATTTATTCAATAGATTTTCTAGAACCCATCACTATAATACCTCCCCACAAAAGTGAAAACCCTTCAATAAAATAAATCATTTGCAGGTTGTGACACTAAATAAAAAAGCAAAACATAACTCCCACTTCCCCTGCTCCCAGTGCCTACATCCTGGCAGAAGACACCCAAACCATTGAATTCCTTACAGTTTCAAATCATGCATCAAATATGGCACCATTGTGCTACAATCTAGCACACACACCATTTGTCACTGGCCTAAAATTAATAGGTTTTTTAAATTGATTATGTAAGTAAATGAAGGAAATGCCATAAACTGAATGATTTATTTTTCTTCAATTTTTAGATATTTTCCTCCCCTTTTGCAATCCACTTTAATAATTTCCAACTATGAATATTGCATGTGCTTTGCCACTTAATTATTTATGTTGATGAAACATGGCACTTACTGTGCCTTCTAGGATTCCAAGTTCAACACAATTCCTAGCTATTCACAGAGAGGAATTAGAGCTCATAGAGGATTGGTTGTTGTAGAAAATATTTCAGGCTGCTTTAAATTCAACATTCACAAATCTGTTTTTTTTCCTACAAAATAATTCAATCTGTCATTACTATTACTGTTCTCTGACTGTCACTCATATATTTAAAAACCTTCTTGCAACCTCTCACAATAGAGACTACTAGTCAAATTTTCGAAGTCTATGCCTATATACCGATTAAAAATGAATGACTCAGGATTACAAAGACTCAAGGTCTAAGAATCATTTTGTTTTTAGAATAAAACTCTTTTCAGTCAGGATCTCTGGTTATCAGAATACTTCAGTCTACTAGAAATAGTCTTCCCAAAAGCCTGGACCAACCTTAGAGAAAAGGAATCCTGGTTCTTTACTTATCGAGAGGGGAAATTTGAAAGGAACATGTTTAGAAGCCTCTGTGACTTCTTTTCTTAATATATCTATTAACAAACAGCTATTGTAGATTGATTTTGGGGGAGTTTGAGGTCTCCTTTCTAACAGAATACAATAAAGAGTGAAATAGCTAAAGATAAGTTCCATAAAAAGTAGAAAAGCTAGAAGCTTGAATATTCCACTCACTGCAAACTGAATTTCTAGATACTATAAGAATTATGGACAGGGATAGATGGCTTGAGTGCCCTCTTTAAGAAAAAGAATACAGTTAGATACAAAGTGAATATTATTTAGAATGTTGAGAAAAAATCACAACAAAAGATAAAATTTTAAAAGCTGACAGGGCCGGCTGAGTGGCTCAGTTGGTTAAGAGCTTGCTCAAGAGTACAAGCTCTGAGCAACAGGGTCGCCAGTTTGATTCCTGGCCCGAACTGAGCTGCTGCTGAGCTGCCAAGATGGCTCAGCTAAATAAATAATAAATAAATAAATAAAAATAAAAGCTGACAAATAAACATTACAGAAAACAAAAAGCAAAAATAACACATTTTATTCATTAATGACCTCATATACCTCTATAGCATTTTTATTTCTTACATTTGGCAGCTACATGCTCTTTGGTCATCTCTTCATATGATAATGATTTTTTTAAATAGATGATCTAGTTCATCCTCTAATCGCCTCAGCATGAATAATGGACTTTTTTTTATGATTGATAATTTAGAATTGTTTCATTTTTGAACTGATTTTTGGTAATGTTAATGTCAATTTTTATGATTATTTTCATATTTGAAGCAATTCCTAAGAAATGGTTTATCTATATGAGTTGTATGATTTGGAAGAATTTTCCACAAGCAAACTTCTGCTTCTTGTCCTCTATTATCCAAATACTTATGCTGCAGGGTATCAGCATATTAGAGGGCAAGACTATTACTGTAAGTTATTCCTACACTAGCACAACTAATATTAGCTTAATTACAAACAAAAGAGACTGTGAACCAACTAAATACATCCCACTAAAGTCAGTCAAAATATATCCTCAACACAACTTTTATTTAGCAAGGCTCTCTAGATGTCCATGGCCACGCAAATGACTTCTTGGGAGTGAGATTTTAAAGCTTGATTTTATTAGCTTCATGGTAAGTGATAAATCTCTGATTATTGCTCTTTGAAGGAAGAAAAAGCAGATATCAATACCAAAAAAAAATACACTTTTTGAGTGTGGACTTCTGGAGGACAAATACGGGATATGCTATGATATTCAGTATTTGCAATTTAGCCAATGCTATATTAATAACAAGATAAAAAAATATTTTAACAGATTGTGTTAAACAGTAGTTAAGAAACTGATGCAATGTGTACTATTTCAATATATTCAGGTGACCTTTAAAATTTCTTTAATACTATCTAGGCTATTGTCTGAATTATCTTAATGTTATGTATGATTAGATTGATGAACCTGAGGAACAGAACAAGTTTGCAAGCAATTTCTAAAAATTGCTTGAAAAAGCAAAGGATTTTAAGAAATCTAATTTATTCTGATTTAGAAATATAATTGGATCCTAATTCAATTAATAAAAAGAAATTTCTAAATTTGAAAGCAATAAGAATAGCATTTCATCTTTGTACCTATCTCATATGAAGGGTATTTCTGAGAAAGCCTTTTTCTAAAGGGTCTCTCCCAGTTGTTAAAACTTGGTTCCTTTGTACTCTAGATGGAGCACTTAACCTTCCGGTTTCACTTTTTGTTTCTTCAAGACGGAATTGCAGTTATGGAGGATTTGGGAAAGACTTTCATTAGAAAAGCCTATTGGTGGTCTTCAAATATAACGAAGGGATTTCAACTCTTCCATACAAAAATGGCTCCTTCTATGCAAACAGACATGTTTGTGTGTTTTAATGACTACATTCCCAAAGCAGAGTGGATCTCTTGGTTTCTGTTTCATAAATAAGGAATGAGTGTGTTGCTTAGTTCCTCCTTAATTTAAGTGGTCCAAGGACATTTCCTTTAAAAGGGTTTTAAAAAAGTCAACCGACAACCAAGAGTGAAGTTGGCAAACCTTGTTATGAGTAGTCCGTGCAGTTGCCATGTGCTGGCTCCTACGGCAATGTCTACGTCGGTCCTAAATTTAATGTCATGGTTGAATGTTCCAGGAGCAGTGATTTTTCAGGGGTATTGCAATTTCTTTCTTTCTTTCTTTCTTTCTTTCTTTCTTTCTTTCTTTCTTTCTTTCTTTCTTTCTTTCTTTCTTTCTTCTTTCTTTCTTTCTTTCTTTCTTTCTTTCTTCTTTCTTTCTCTTTCTTCTTTTCAAATCAGATTTGTTACTGACTCACTGATACATTCAGTATCCTGTAAATTCCTGGTGATAAGATGATTTGTTTCCAAGTGTTAATAAATAAAAGAAAAATCAAAGCACAAATATCTTAACATTTTGTATTAGCAAGCAAACTAACATAAAAACACACAGATTTCTAAATTCAAAACTCTGTATAACTAGTGACCCATTTTATTAGATAAAAATAAGAGATCTGAAAAAAAGAATCCTATGGCCACACTATAAAATAACCTAAGATTTATAGGACTTAAAATAATTATTAATGCTTAGACTAAATTTTACAGCCTTATATGTGTTTTGTGCAGAAAGAATGATTTATTTCTGAAATGTAAAAGTGGGATGGAAACTTCCCTCAGTGAATTTCTTTTGTGATCGAGGGGACAAGCCAGCTTCACATGCAGTAAATTATAGTGGTAAGCACTGGGATTTATTCAACTCAGCTATATAAAATACACCAACATCCTTTAAAAAACATTACTGAGAGGCAGCAAAATAGCCGTAATCAGTGTGTTCTGCTCCCTAAAGTAAAATTGCCGTGAGATTGAAAAAGAAGTTTCTCTCTTCCAGCTTTGAAAGAAGTCAGGTTTGCCCTAAGTGTTTTCTATATGGCAATGAATTCATTTATCTAAGGTAATTTTTGGCTGAGGTCAACTTTAAAAATGCCTTTTAAATAAATTGAACATTACTAGAAAAACTGAATGCCTTCCCTGACCTTCAAGGCATTGAAATGTCTTCTCTGTGCCCCCTTTTTATCACCCCAAGCATAGTCATCTCATAGCACTTAACATTCAGTATTATAATTGCCTGCTTACCTGTCTGTCTCCCCCATTAGAGAAGAGGAGATTATTGAAGGCAGGTAATGTGCCTTGTTTCTCTATTTTTCACCAGTGCAGTGTCCGTGGAAGGCGCCTATCCAATATTTTTTGGATGGATGGATGGATGGATGGAAGGACGGATGAATGGATGGATGATTAGGTAGATGTATAGATAAAGGACAGATGGATGAATCAAATACAATCATTCAGAGATAGTCTAGGTTTTGGAACCAAGTAATATCCATCTTTTTATAGATATAACTGCACATATATTTAAACAATGATTAACTCCCAAAGTGCTTGCAAGACTACATTTAAAATAAACAAAAAATTTATGAAGTTTCTATTGTCAGAAAAGATTGCTTTGAAGAAAAATGTTACAAAACAATAGTTCTAAGTTATACTACTAATAACAATAATAATCCACAACTGATGAGGGTCTCCTAGGTACCGGTAGAGTATTATTTCTCATGCTTTTATTGCTAATGGGGAAACCAGGGCAACAGAGAGGTTCTGTACTCTTCCTAAGGTCACACAGTAAGTGGAAGCTACAATTTGGAGTCAGATACTGAATGAGTTTGTATACTTAATCACTAAAGCTACATTCTTCTGTTTAGGTAGAGAGACTAAATATTACCAAATGTTGTCAAATTTGACCCACAAAGTATTTTCTGGGTGTGAGCCTAAATTGCTGGCAATGAAAAGAGAATTTTTTCTAGAAAAGAAAAAAGCATCAAGTTCAATTATTTCCATTAATTGAAAAATGAACTTGTTAAAGTACCATATCACTTGATACTTCTTTATAAGAACACAGAGAATAGATTTGTCCAAGAGTCTTTATAGATTATAATCCCTGTGCAAAGGTAGAAAACATTTTAGTCCAGGGGATGACAAATAGGTTCCAACCTTGGTGCCAAAGTGGTAACTTCCTAGAGACGAGTGCTGAGGCTAATCTGGAGACTACCCACAGTCAATTAGTGCCATCTGCCATGAATGCACAGGAGAGTTGCCACCGAACACATGCCACCCATGTGCATTATTGGATAAATTTCTAGTGCAGTGGCTCTTTAATCAGGTTGTACATCAGAATAATCTTTGGAGCTTTTACAAAATACATATACCAGGAAAGATAATCTTTGACTTCCATAAATTTACAGTACTTGGAGGAAAAGTCATAAGAGCAGGTTGTAAATACACAACTGAAAACACAAAATATCTTCACATATCTTTATGAATTAAGTAACCACCTCAAGAGTAAAGACTTGAAAATACTTCTAGTTGAATTCATACATGCCTATGCAACTAAATATTTTACCTGCTTCAGGTAGCAATGCAATATGTAATTAGATAGGAATATTGGGAGTATACATATATTGTACATACAAATTTGATTTTAAAAATGTATTATTTTAAATATATAAATTATTAGCAAATTAAAAAAATAAAAACTTGGAATTGTAAAACAACAAGCCAGGAAATACAGTCCTGAATGGTTGTGACTAACCAATAATGTCCTCAAAATATTTCTGGAATCCAATTTGTTAGCTGAAGTTGAAAGGATATGAACAAAGCAGTTGAAGGGGTAAACTATTTTGTATTTCCATTTAAAATGGGGAAAACTCAATATTTTTCCCAGTGCAACATTATAAATGAAAGTTCTTTCAATAACTGCAGAAGCACTAAAAGAATTTTAGTTATGTGAAAGATGCTTTGAGAAAGGAAAGAGAGGAATACTGAAGAATCTTGAAAGTTACTTTTTTACCATCACACCCAAAATAATAGAGTTCTGAAATATTAACATGTGAAGGGTAATCTCTGAGACCTTTTGCCACCTGATAAAATGAAGAAAGGTTGCATACATTTTTGTCTTGCTGCTATGAATAATAAGAAGCCATGGGATTCCTTGTAGCAGTCCTGGAATAATTATGAAATAGCTGATTAAGTTCAAAGTTAGTATGGAAATCTGTTCTTTTAAAAGTCTTTCATAATCTATCTCTGGAGAGAGATAATTCTATCAAGTTTGAATTAATCCATAGATAATGGCAAGTCTATTGCCCACTATTATGAGTCTATATGTGAGATATGAATATTGCATGGATTCTCCAATTTCACATAAAAATAATTCAAGGCCAGATTACAGAAAGGATTAATTGTAAACAGTATGAGTTATAAAAATAACCCCCAGAAAGGGATTAATCAACTTCAAATGCATAACTTGACCTAACAATAATAACCTAACCACAGATAATTCTTTAGAGAGTGGATTTTTAAAATGCAGGTCACAGAATGATCCCTTCATAGATCCAATAAAACATTTTTTAAATTACCCTATCTGGTATCATTATAAAGTATAATCAGGCCCCAGTATTATCATCACTATTGAAGCCTATAGTAGAATTAATTGTTCTTCATTTCAAGTCAAAAGTAGGCTCTTTATCTGGAAACCTTAATTAAAGCATTCCAAAAGTTTACATTTTGAATAATTAAGCACATTACTAGTAGTTGAGATGTAAGCACTCATTCATTTTATATTTTGTTTCTATACTTTCAGTTTTGCATCTATGTATGTACCATACATACAGCCAAAGCTGCACAACGTAAGAGGAATGTCCTGCATATTGGGATACATTGTTCAAAAGGTGTATGGAAAAATGAGAACAAAATAAGTTTGTATTTACTATAAGAATAACTGATTTAAGGGGTTTTATTTTTTTAATTGTGGTTATATGCATTATATAGAAAATAAAATTTACCATCTTAACCATTTTAAGCATTCAGTTCAATAGTGTTAAGTCCATTGACATTGTTACACGGTCAATCACCAGAACCCTTTTCATCTAGCAAAACTGAAACTCTATATCTGTTAAATAACAACTCCTCATTCTTACCTTACCTGGTCTCTGGCAACAACCCTTCTATTTTCTGTCTATGAATTTGATTTCTCTAGCTGCTTCTCATAAGTGGAATATTACAGTATTTGTCTTTTTGTAACTGGCTTGTTTCACTTAGCTTAATGTCCTTAGGGTTTATCCATGTGGTGGCATATGTCAGAATTTCCTTCCTTTTAAAGTCTGAATGATATTCTATTACATGTATATACTTCATTTTGTTTACCCATTCAATCATTGATAAACAGTAGAGTTGTTTCCTCTTTCTGGTTATTGTGAATAGTGCTGCTATGAACGTGGGTGCATAAATATTATTTGTGACATGCTTTCAGTTTTGGGGGCATATGTAACCAGAGTGGGATTTCTAGATTATATAGTAATTCTACTTTTAACTTTTTGAGGAGCTTACATACTGTTTTACATAGTGGCTGTGTTGTCGGAAAGTGGGCCCTTTTCGGCACGAAATCCAGGTCCTTGGCAACTCGAGCAAAGAATTGAACGAGATGCCAGAGTAAAGTGCTGAAAAAGTTGTTTACTTGAAAAGATAATATATTTCAAAGAGTAGAAGTAGGCCCGAGCAGTAGAGAATAGCTCAAGGGCCCATTATTAGAAAAGAAATTATATTCCAAAGACTTTGGAGTAGGCCACGTACAAGGACGAGGCTCAAAGGGCTCGAAAAGGAAGAAGCGGTCAAGAGAGCAGGGCATCCCAAAAGGGAAACAGGCTCGAACTTTCCAGGACTTAGGGGTTTTTATTCCTTCTCTAGAATGGGCTGTTCCCCTAAGGGTGTGGGACCACTTGATTGGCACCTGCAATTGGCAGGATGTACTGCGCAGGTGCGAGTGACTGGTCTGATCTAGTTGTACCCATTTTTAGGGGTAAATAGTTACAATGAAAAGAAGTTTTGGGTGGAGAGGGGAGGTCCTGGGTGATCACATTCTGTGGGACGTGCAGGAATGCAAGACCCAATGCCTGCCTCTAACTGCCTGCTTAGTTTTCCTCTTGAGAAACGTGATCCCCATAAAATCTCTATGGGAAGCTGAGGGACAGGAGGTCTTTTCTTCTGTATCTGCTTCCTGCTGGGCAGGGGCGTAGAGCTGTCCCTGCCTATTGGGGGATTCACAGAACTCTCACCCTAGCTGATCTCAGGTGAGAGGAAGGGGTCTCAAGCTCCACCTGGAAGACAGTGTTGGCTTCTTTGGTTGTGACCAGCAATCTTGTTGGTGTATACTCTGTATCCCCAAAGTTCCTCATTCAGGAACTTTATGAAGTTTTATTTATAAATCTGTTAGCTCTCATGAAGTCTGTTGTTATTCAGCCTGTTACTCAGGTGGCATCAGTTGTCTGGGCCTAGAATGGGTTTGGCATTTAGCTTACTGGCCTGGGGGATATTAGGAAGTCACAGGCTTTCAAAAAGTTATCTGAAGCAGGAGAATTCTATTGTTTAGGATTCAGAAACTGATTTACAAAGCAATCAAGAAGCAGGGGGATAGAACTTTAGGACTCAGGCTAGGAGCAATCTTTAGTCTAGGATTTACAAACTGGTTAGAAAAGTAATCAAAGCCAAGAGCTAAGAAACTAAGAAACTAGGGAGGAGACTTAACATTTCTATACTTAATATTTCTATAGGAAAGAAAACTTAAAATTCTTTGGGGGGAAGGGGTCGCTCTTGGCCAGTAACAGCTGCAACCATTTTACATTCCTACCAACAGTACAAAGTTAACAACTTCTCTATATCCTCACCACATATTTTCTGGTTTTTTTGTTTGTTTGTTTGTTTGTTTGTTTGATGTGAATTAGGCTGTAACTAGCGATCTTAAATCTAATGTTTGTAAATTAGGAAATGCTCAATTATGATTTATCAAATGATCTACCTATTGTACCTGCTGGAGATGAAATCTGCACTTTTTTCTTTCTGTAAGAGAAGATTGTTAAAGTTGAAGATGAAAAATATAAAACTTTTCTAAGAATTATGGGTAACTGTCCAACTCTCCCCCAAACCCTGACATGATGCTTTATGCAAAGTATATGCTTAGGAAACAATTTTTTTCCCCCTGGAATAAGGGATTACTGACGTTCCAAGGGCATGTTATCCTAGATGCAAAAAGATAACAGACAGGCCCTCTTAAGATAGGATGGACCTTTGTCAAGAAAGCTACAAACTAAAGATGTGACTTCCCATCATGGCCCACCTTAGTTAGGAATTTTTATGTTCACGCCATCTTATGTGGTTATTTTCAGTCTCCTGAGCTTGTCAGGTTTTACCCTTTTCCATTCACAACAGTAATACCTACACGGTTGGATGAGCCTGGGTCCTGCCCGGGGCACCTCCCCACAGTTGGTCCAGTATGCCCAGTGACCGCACCTTTCATTGGTGGGTTTTGGGGCCTTGCCACCAGCTAGGATTGGTGGCCCAGAAACCCCAACCCCTGTGGGTGGGGTGGGGGTGGGAGGTTGAGTCCGCACACCCTGCTCAGGTCCAAGTAGCCCAGCACCCAGCTGGCAGGGCCAGTGGGCCCAACTGTTATGGGAGTCTCAGTTCTTGCCTATGCAGTAAAGAATCAAAGGTCAGAAAGCTGATTAATATGCAACCAGGGTTTATTAGTGATACATTCTCAAGGAAGACAATGGGCCTAGCCAAGGTGGGGGAGGGGAGAGAGGGAGAGAGAACAAGCCTAGGCCCCCAGTTTTTGTTTTTGTTTTTGCTTTTAAATATTTTATTGGGGAATTGGGGGAGGGAAACAGCATTGGGGAATCAGGGAAGGGGAACAGACAAGTTGCTGTCCTTTTGTTCTCCAGTCTAGTTGTGGAGGATGTTGCTTCACTGGCGCATGTTGGTATTGTGCTCATTGCGCTCTTCCCGGGTGAGGCAGATCAGTCACCGGCCATTGGACAGCTGCTCACAGTGGCTCACAGCAGCTTACCCTGGCTGCTGACCGCTCACGCTGGCTGCCAGCCACTCACGGTAGCTTAAGGCAGCCCACTGCAGCCTACGCCGTCGCCAGCGACTCACAGCAGCCCAGCTCCAGGTTGAGCTGTTGTTCAGCATCTTAGCTGTAGAGGGCGCAGCGTCACTGTCCCTAATGTGGGATCCAAACCGGAGGCCCCGCTGCTCAGAGCTCACGTTCCCAAGCCAACTCTTAACCAACAAGCCACTCGGCTGGCCCCTAGGCCCCCAGTTTTAATGATACATTCTCAGGGAAGAGAACAGGCCTAGTTAAGGTGGGGGTGAGGAGGAGAGGGAGGGAGAAAGGGGGAGAGAGCAACAGCCAGAGAGCTCCAGGGCCAGAGAGAAAGACAGGTAGAGGAAGAGAGGGAGAGAACGTGTGGGTGAGAGAGCTGGCGTAAAAAAAGAAGAGGAAATAATTTTTTAAATAATGAAATAAAATGTTTTAATTTCCCACAGTTTTAAAATTGAGGGTGAATTTTAGATTCCTCAAGGTGAAGGACATACATTTTCTGGTTATTACTCTACTTTCATCTGTCTAATGAATGTTGCCTCGCTTGGTTATTTCTTTCAGTTGTTGTGGGGATTAAATAAATAATCCATGTAAAGCACCCAGGACTGCTCATTGTTATATTAATAAATGTTAGTTTAGCTATAATTGTTTTATAATTATTTAAATATTGTAAAAGGAAATAAGTAAGTATAATTGAATGCTTAACCATGTACTTAACAGTATATTAGCCAGTTTTAAACATTGTCGAAGAAAAAATAATAACCCCTACCCTAACAATACAGAAATACAGTTTAATTTGACTGGAAAGAAAGATAAGCACAAAATATGTAAAGAATAATGCAAGGCAGGGCTAAACTACTCCACTCCCTTTGAAACTTCCTTCCTTTATTTAGCATAATGACTTTATAATTGTTGTTCTCTATTTTTTTCACTCAAGAATGTGTTTTTTATTGAAGAATTTGTAAGAAAAAAGGATAAAACCTCTTAATTGTTTTCTCTTAATACTCCTTAATTTCTTTTTTCTCCACCCATATATGGTTTTTAAAATTTATTTTTATAAATTAATTGGGGTAATATTGGTTAATAAAATTATATAGGTTTCAAGCATACAATTCTATAATATATCATCTATATGATACATTGTGTGTTCACCACCCAAAGTCAAATCTCCTTCCATCACTATATATTTGACTCCCTTTATCCTCTTCTACTTACCACCCTTGCCCTTTGGTAAGCACTAAACTATTGTCTGTGTCCATGACTTTTTGTTTCTTTGTTTGTCTTGTTCATTTGTTGCTTTCAGTTTTATCCCACATATGAGTGAAATCATATGGTTCTCAACTTTTTCTTTATGACTTATTTCACTTAGCATGATACTCTCAATGGTTTTTACTTCAGTCTTCCCTTTTTACCTGTTCTCTGTTGGTGAGTTTATCTGTTCACATTTCACCATAACGGTGTTGATCACAACTTACTTCAATATCCCTCTTTCAACATTGCTGATTCAACTACCTGATGAACAATGAGATACCAGCTCCATTTTGAAAGCAGATCTAAAACCCAAGTTTCTGTTTCAGTTGTTGTTGCTGCAGCTACTTGATGTATGAGATAGGACAATTAAGTTTGTGAACTCATCCTAGAAAAAGTGCTATATACCACATTGCTGAACATCACTACAGTCACCTTCGAAGTACTCCCCCTGGGAAGCTATGCACTGACACCATCACCTAGTCCACTGTTCAAAGCAATTTTGGAACTCTTTCTGGAATGGCCATCAGAGTTGTTGTCGGATTACCCTTGATGTCCTGAATGTCATCAAAATGTCTTCCTTTAAATATTTCCTTTATCTTCCAGTAAAGAAAGAAGTCATTGGGGGCAGATCAGGTGAGTAGGGAGGGTGTTCCAATGCAGTTATTTGTTTACTGGCTAAAAGCTCCCTCACAGACAGTGCTGTGTGAGCTGGTGCATTGTCGTGATGTAAGAGCCATGAATTGGAGGAAAGTTCAAGTCATCTAAATTTTTCACACAGCCTTTTCAGCACTTCCAAATAGTAAACTTGGTTAAGTGTTTGTCCAGTTGGCACAAATTCATAATGAATAATCCCTCTGGTATCAAAAACGGTTAGCAATGTCGTTGCAACAAGTTTGCGAACTTAATTGTCAGGCCTCGTAATACTGCCCCAAATCCTTTAATTCTTTTCTCTTATCTGCAGAACAAAACCTAGAAATCCTATGTCTGTGATTAAAAACCACTCATGATATGACTTAAAATTCGTGTTTTGGCTTTGTCTTCCCTACGTACACTCTAAACTAATAAAACCAAGATACATATAATTGTCCTTAAAACATCTTAAATTTTCTTTTTTATACCTTGTGAATTTAGTTGCTCTGTCTTTGAATTACCCTTTCCTTCATCTCCAGCTGTTGAAATCCTATTCTGACACCAAGATCTATTTCAAACTCTGATTCCTTTACCCCAGGTGAAAGGAATGTCTCTGTTCTCTGGACCTCACAGTGCTCTGTACATAAACTACATCTATTCTGAGGCAACTTCTTCTGAGGAATGTGTGACTATGCACTAGATTGCCAGTCCCTGACAATGATTTCATCGCCTTTGAGTCTCCAAAATAAATAAATGCCTGAGTGAATGAACGAATAAATGAATAAAAGTAAATGTAGAGTTTTAAAGGAAAAATAACTTTGTAGTTGTATAGAAAATAGGAGAATCCAGAGTCAGGGAGTCACCCTAAACACTGTTGTATCATTATAAACATAAAATTCAATCTGAAACTGCCTCAGCAGACTGGATAAGTGAGTGATTTAAACTACTAAAAATATATTATTATTTTTATTTCAAAATGTATGTCTCAAATAGTATTTTTATTTATATCAGCTGTCTTTGCACATTTCATTTCAGAAACTATGCAGTGGGTATGTTAGTCTGCTTGGGCTGTCATAACGAAATACCATAGACTTGGTGGCTTATACAATAAAATTTATTTTTCTCATAGTTCTGGGGGCTGGAAAATCCAAGATCAAGGTCCTGCAGAGATCAATTTCTGCTGAGAGCATTCCTCCTGGCATGTAGATATCTACCTTCTCCCTATGTCCTCACATAATAGAGAGCAAGCCCTCTGGCCTCTTCTTATAGGGGCATGATTATAATCATGATCTCATCAGATTGTAATTATCATCCAAGGCCCCATCTCCAAATACTATCACATTTGGATTTTAGGGCTTCAACATATGAATTTGGGGGAGACACAATTCAGTTTATAGCAGGGGGGAAGATGGGATATTTCACCTTTCAAACATATCTGTTTTACATTATATTAATCATAGAGGCATTTGGCAAATTACCAGAAAAATCCCTGAGAATTCAGCAACAAGTCACACTACTTTCCTATTCAAATTTCCATGACTTTACCCATGGTGGGGGTGAGATGGAACATACGTGCGCGCGCACACACACACACACACACACACACACACACACACACATATATATATATATATATATATATATATATATATTAAACATAAAATGGTATAATGGACATAGGAATTCTTTGTAAGCCATTCATTGCACACCTACTCGATATCCTCCATGATCCATCCCATATGAATTTTCCAGTCATGTATTCCACTAGAGCCCCTTATATATGATATGTTCTGACCAAACTATGTGACCCTTCCATCTCTGAACTCAATTTACAATTTTTGTTAGGTCAATAACCACAGCAGAGACTGAAAATTAAGTTCTCTAAGGATTACCTCAAACAAACAAAACATCAGGGTTAGGTTATTTTACCTACTAATTCTTTTAAACTCTTAGGTAACAGAATTCTCATGAACAGTTAACATCATTTAAAAATCTTTTAAAAGACCCCAATTTATTTAATGAAGCTAGCAAAACCAGACAAAAATATCAATATGTCAAAATCTTAAAATGAAATCAAACAGAAGAAAAAATTTAAAATAGGTTAATTTTACTTTTTACATTGCAGCAACAATAATGAAAATGCTAATTAGCATGACTCAATAGTTCATTTAAACCTTGTTTCTCAAAATTTGGTCTGTGCATCACATGTGTTAGAATCATGGTGGTAAAGGGGGTACTTCTAAAAATTCAAATTCTCAGCTACATCCCAAACCTATTGAGTCAGAATCTCTGGGAGTGTCACCAGAGAATCTGCATTTTAGTATTTGTTCCAGGCGATTTTTATGCAAGCCAAAGTAAAAAATACTTCATTGACATTATTTGTCACAACCATATAGCACTTGTATCAAGTAGGAATGCAAGAATGAGTAACATCAAGACATGTAGTGGTGTAAAGATTTACTTCAATAAACCCAAAAAGAAAAAAAAACATCTACAAGATAGGCAGTGTGGGGGCCCAGGTGTCAGGGCCTCCCAGGGTCAGGAAATGTTTACAGGCTTTGGAGACAAGCCTGTCTGGCCCTCCTCCCCTGGATGGGACAGGGGAGGAAAAACAGACTTGTTCATGTAAGTTGCATGAAGTTACTCCTTAGTGCGCGAAACCATCCCTGCTTAAAACACTCGGACCCGGCAGGCAGTCAATAAAATTCAACACCTATTCCTGTTAAAAAAACAAAAGCATTAAAACAGAGAATAGAAGAGTGTATCCTCAAAATGATAGTGAATAACCACTTTAAAGCAGCGTTTTTAAACAAAAAATTAACATAACAACACAAGCAAGTTTTTCAACAGGAAAAACATTAACAGCATTCTAATTAGTGGACTAAACAGGAATATCAGAAATGTCCTGTATCACTCCACATAACTCCTAAATTCTGGTATAAATATTAAGATATGAGATATAAAAAAAAAGAAGCTTCATTGTTGGAAAGAGGAAAACACAATTATATTATTTTCAGAAACTAAAATATTATTCCTTCCACTGAAAATTCAAGAGACTATACTGAAAAATTCATAATTGAAGTGACAGTGTAATTGCTTTGGAGCACCAAAATAAAGTCTATCTACCAAAAATCAGTTAATACTCATTTACTTATTCAATAAACACCAATAGAATAGCAAGAAAATCACTGAACAATTGAAGAATCATTGAAGAATATAGTGATTATAAAAACAAGCACAATTTATAGAAATAATAAAGGAAACAACAAGCTTTAAGAGAGAATGAAATAGATAAATCCCAGGGGAATCTAAAGAAGAAGAATGAGAAATGATAACTAAAAGTGTGTGCTATGGAGCAGAGAGATGTCAACTCACATCTTGGCTGAGTGACTTTGAACTGATGCTTCACCTCCCTCAGTCAAAGATTGCCCTAGCTCAGCAAATTCCCACCTACACAGCAAATACGGTTAGATTGTTTCAACCTGTCCTCTATCTTAGAACACTTGGGTTGTTTATGATGTTTTTGACAAATAAAGCTTTTAAATTTTTAATTAGCCAGATCTCTAAATCTTTTTTATGTGTTTGCCTCTTGGCATTACTTTCCAGCTCTCTCCTTGGAATCTTCTTCTTTTTTTTATTTTGTCTGGGATGAGAAATCTTTATTTGTCTATTCACATTTTCTCAAGAGAGAGTTTCCACCACCTTCTCTTCTAATAGAGATATAAGTTTCCATTTTGTTAAATTAAAAGACATACTTTTTTTATTATGATACCCTATGGACAGGAGGCTTAGGCTGAATCAGAAACTAAAAGATATCTCCTGTTTTTAAAAGTATTTATCAATCTCGAAATCTGTCTATCATCTATCTATCTATCTACCTATCTATCTATCATCTATATCTTTTCTCTCTCTCTGTCTCTGTCTCTGTCTGTCTGTCTCTCTCTCTCTCTCTNCTCTCTCTCTCTCTCTCTCTCTCTCTCTCTCTCTCTCTCTCTCTCTCTCTCTCTCTCTCACACACACACACACACACACACACACACACAGGTTTATTTTCTTGGGCTTATTTTCTCATCCGTTTGTTATACTACTATATACTATGAATTTTGTGAGATAATTCAAATCATTTTCAGAACAAGGCAAAATACAAATAAATAATATCAGAATATTCTGCCTGGAGAGAGGTGAGAAGCAGCTCCAGCTGTATTCTAAAGGGAATAGCCTGTAAGATCTCTTTTCCACATAACTGTTTATCAAAAGATACAGAAGAGCTTACCAGTAAGATACTTCATCCAAATCATGATAAGGATGACAGGGCTGAAGCTGCCTGTATTGGAATTTTCCATGACCTGCTCCCCACCCTACCCGCACTCTATTACCTAGTCTTCTGGAGTTTGAGACAGATATGCAGCAAGTCACTTGCATTGAATTTGTTTTGAGATGAACATTTATGATCTTTTTAACATTTATATCCTTTCTCTTTCATATATAAAGCTATCATGTATTCACAGTTATCTAATCCTGCTTCCTTATGGCTGATTTTTGGTAGAATATCAGTTCTTCAGTCTGTTGCTATAATTTTTGGTTATCATCCTTAGCCACAATTTTTGTGTGTCCTTGTTATAGTAGGAGTTCATGTGAGGGGAAACCTGGACCACTGCAAACCCCATTAGGGCAGCCATCCAGACCTGAAAGTAAATTGGAAGTAAACATTGGAAGCTAGTTTCAGTGTACATCCTATCATCTGAAGGGTCTTGTTATTGTAGCCCCTGAGCCTTCCGTACCAGGAAGGCATATGTGACAGCATTTGGTAATGGGAACTATTCAGAGCTTTTGGCCTGCTCAGACCTGTCAGGCTCCTCAGACTAGCCATGACAACCAGTGTGTCTCCATGGCACTGAGGGAGGCAAGGGCAGCTCTGCCAAGAACCCCCGTCTATTCTGACCCCGTGTATTAAACCTGAGCTGAGTAAACTCTTACACTAAGCTAATGTTGACACTGGGAGCTACGTAAGCTGCAATGTATGGTGTTTGGGCATTTCCATGCCATCCAGTGAGCCAGGGTACAGTCTGTGACACTAGCTAAGTCCTTTGTCCCCACAGCACATACTCCAAATTCTCACCCCTATTCAAGGCTGCTACTTCCCTGTATCACAACCAGTGACGTCTGGAGATACCAAGGAGGCTTTTAGACAAGGCTCTCTCAACTTCCCACGCCTCTGGGTGGGAAGCAGACAGCTCTACTTTCAAGTTCCCGCTCTGTCACTCACTTACTAGCTCTGTGGCTTTGGGCAAGTCACTTAATCTCTCAGGGCTGGTTTCCTCCTTCATGATGAGGTTTAGAACTGACAGCACAGCTTAGAACAGGGTCTGGAATATGAGCACGTAATACCTGTAGGCTGCTGTCAGCAGCACAAGCAGCAGCACCAGCTGCAGCGTCTGTGCTTCTAACCCACTCCTCCTGACTCAGATAATGAGCTGCCTCTGGTGACAGTTCTTCCCTCAGTGCGCCCAGGAACCCATCCTCTTGCATCTCCTCTAAGACCTTTAGCAGTCAGTGAGCCACTAGCTATGTCTTCTGCCCCTTTCACATTCCTCTCTTCTTCAAGCTTATAAACTTGTACCAGGCTTTTCAATATAAAATAATATATAAAACAAAACACACAACAACAACTTCCTTGACTTTTTCTCTGGTTGCTGTCACCTTTCTCTTACCCTTCACAGCCAAGTCACTTAAAACAGGCACGTGAGCTTCACAATCTCCATTTTCTTAACTTTTATTTCCCTTCAACCCAGTCTGGCTTCTACTGACACCACGCCGCTGAAAACATCCTCGCCAAGGTCACTATTAACTGACAGGTTACCAAATTAATATTTTAGTCCTTGTCTGACCAGACTTTCCTGCAGCACTTGCCACACACACCTCTCTAAAACCATCTCTTCCTCCACGGTTTGTTCAGTCTGGTTTTTCTCTTGGATCCCATTATTTTGGCAATTGTTAGGTAACTCTCTCCATAGCCCTGACATGTAAGACTGGGCTAGCCCTTAGCTCTCAACTTTTGTCACTTTCACATAACCCCCTAGGCAATCTTACTTATACGCACATCATCAAGCTGTGCCTGCCCACCTCCTGGAACTAACTGTTCAGGTGGCTTTTCCCAACATCGAAGCAACGTTTGCCATTCTCCCATAAATGCTTGTGTGTGGATGTCCTTGTCATCCCTCCTGAATGTGCTTCTCCTCTTCAAGTCTCTCTTGCTGCATGCTACATCATCACTTTTGACAAACCCCACTCTAATTAACGCCTGCCCATCCATCCCTCAGATCACAGCTCTAATATTGTTTCCTCAGTGAAGCCCTCTCTGAACTCCTATCTAGCTTAAAGGTCCTATACTCTCACTTAAAAAAAGATGTGTTTCGGGCTGGCCGAGTGGCGCGATGGTTAAGAACTGGCTTGGGACGCCAGAGGGCCCCAGTTTGGATCCCACATATGAAGGCCAGTGACACTGCCCTCTACAGCTAAGATGCTGAACAACAGCTCAACCTGGAGCTGGGCTGCCGTGAGTCGCCGGCGACAGCGTGGGCTGCAGTCCCTGTGGCAGTGGGTTGCCATGGGCTACCGTGTGTGGCCAGCAGCCAGCGTGAGCAGCCAGCAGCCGCAGTGAGCGGCCGTCCAGAAGCCGGCGACTGATCTGCCTCGCCCGGGAAGAGCGCAATGATGGTGCCAACTTGGGCCAGTGAAGCAATGTCCTCCACAACTAGACTGAAGAACAAAAAACGACAGCAGCTTGTGTGTTCCCCTTCCCCCAATTCCCCAATAAAAATCTTTAGAAAAAAAAAAGATGTGGTTTTTTTTCTTCAATAGCAATTCACATTGAATAGAGTGATTATTTAATTAATAAAAATCCTGAGTTATAAAATTGAGGCAAAAATCATGTTTGTTTTCACTAAACATTATAGTCCAATTCCATAACATGGTTTCTGGAAGGAAGTGTCTGCTCAGATATGAGTATATAAAGGATGGATGATTCAACCCAGGAATCAAAGAATCACTCTAGACTCATGCATCACACTCACTTCTGATATCCTATCAGCAGCTATCAATTCTTACTGATTGTCTTCCTTAAATAGTACTCGAAGATCTCTCTTATCCTTCCCGCTCCCTCTTCAAATGCTTTTACTTAATCTTCAAATTGCTTTTCACTAATTTGGCAGCAGCCTCTTCATAATATAATTACTGTGTTTAGTAACACAGTCGCTGCATCCAGTTTGCCTGTGTTCAAATCCTGTTCTGCCATGTTCAAGTGATGCGACCTATGGCAAGTCACTTCATTCCTCAGTGCCTTCATTTCCCCATCTATGACACAGAATCGATAACAAAATCAACCTCACATGGTTGTTGTAAGGATTAAAGAATGATTACGTGGTAAGTGCTTCAAAGAGTGCCCATAGTAAACAATACATTTCAGCTTTCATTTTTATTACTATTTTTTCCTCCTGATGTTATTTCCAGAGAAATCTTGACAAGCTACTAGAAACTCTAAAATGCAAACCCCAGAATATGCCAATACCTGAACATCCTTCAAAGTCTACCATTGCCTAAGGATGAGTTTGTATATAGGAGGCTATTCAGAATCTAATATTTAGATGGTTTTGCCAAACATAATAACTCTATCTGGAAATAGTCTCTTATTCTAGTAAAGTTCTACTTAATTTTAAAATGAGTTCAGTAATTTTCTCATCCATGAAGGCTGCCTCTATCCTAGGTAAAAGTTGGTATTTTTTTCTCCCTACTCAAATAGCACCATGGTCCCTCTTCCATATAACACTAAGCACAATTGTTTTGTAGTGATTGCTGACTTGTATACACCTTTTACTAGTTGTGAATTCCTTGGTCAGGAATTATGTGTTTTCAGATGTGTGCATCCAGATTTTGAATATTCCTGTCACATAAATAGTGCTCAATAAATATTTGTTTATTGAAGAAATAACTATTCACTGCCAGCATTAAGTATATTGTTTTGGTA
This sequence comes from Hipposideros armiger, assembly GCF_001890085.2. Lineage (NCBI taxonomy): Eukaryota > Metazoa > Chordata > Mammalia > Chiroptera > Hipposideridae > Hipposideros > Hipposideros armiger. The sequence continues at coordinate 1,715,944 of NW_017731575.1, forward strand.
AGGGCATTGTCCATATTATATGCATGCCATTACCTACACTTGTAATCGAAATAATAGATGAGCACTTCAGGATAGTGAACAGCGCACCTACTCTTTAAACAAGGAGCTGGGCACATCAAAACCATGGGAACTTTCTAATGTTTAGTTATTTTTCTTCTTTTTGCATGGTCATTTTTCTTCTATTAAAAAAAAGCACCATTTTCCTCTCTCACTATATATCTCTATTTTGAATTATCATTTACTCTGTTGGTCTTTCCTGGTTTCTTAGTAAGTTCTTCCTGTCCCTCCAATTTGTCTCTGAGAAAGATAATGCAATTTTTAGCCTTCCATCCTTCCACAGGAGACTGCCTGCCCCAACCTGTTCACCTCGTTGGTGAAGAGATTAGTCATGGGTAACAAAAAGTGTCTCTTTAGATTATCTCCAGGCGAATGCTTAGTGTTGGAATCTGAGAAGCAGCAGCTTGAAAGTGCAGATTTCTCATGTTAAATATTTTCATAAAAATTGTCTCGTTCCATAAGTACATTTGTTCTTCACATACCATGTTCAATTCTCATGATATTTCCTTCAATTAAAATCATGTAGTGAGGTATAATTAAGTGCTTAATTCTTTTGGGGAGTGGTGACATTCTAATTTATATTTATAATACATTTATAGCATTTTAATAATATTTTATAACACATTTACCATCTTTCTAAGTGTCTTAACTATTTCAACATCCTTTTTGTGGGACCATCATCATCAAATCAGATAGATGGCACAAAAGCTAAGGTGAGATAATTCTAACCCTCTGCTTTAAAACTTCACTAAGTTATTGTTAAGCATTGTTTTAAAGACTGGTCTGTACTGAGGGATACAGCCTCTAATTTTGACAGTGTTGGGCATTATAGGGTTGCTAAAAAATATTTTAATGAAAAAGTACTATTACAACAATAATCCAGATTTGACAGGATATTAAACTTATGATACAAAAAAAATATGTGGCTGGAAGAATATAGTCACATAATAGAACACTTAACTCTGATTCAAAAAGATCGTCACAAGTTTCTCCTTGGCCACTCCAAGGGGAATAATTTTCATGCTTCGTGAGAGAGATATTAGTGAAAATTAGTGAAAGAGATGTTAAATATCCTATATTTATATTTCATTTTTATGTGAAGCTACTTATTTCACTGAGCTTACTCATTTAAATAGAGACCTGCTATAAAAAATAACTTAATAAAAAGTATTATTCTGATTTAACCAGTGGGAAAAGCACAAGTTTTCCATTTTGTCATGTTGACAATTGATGATATAACAAAAACACCGTCTCCTCTATCTGGATGAGAGCTTACCTGCTTGAAAACAAAGTAATAGCAAGGAGATAAGAAGCCATTGAGTGTGAACTTAGAAGACTAACCTATAAAGTAATAACACTCAGAATTTTTATGTCCCTGACTTTCATCAATTTTCCCTGCTTTTTTCTCTTTCTTGCTTGCTTTTCAACAATGTTTTGCAGATTGAAGCAATACATTAATGATTTCATTTGTCAGGCTCTATTGTTGCCAACCCTGATTCATTTTCTTCTCTTCTGAGATCTCAGGGCATTATATTCATCTTTTTATATTTTTAGATTTTATGAATGTGCTGCTGTAGAATCTCCACTAAATGTTGCTATTTATTTTTATTTTATTCACTGTAAAGATTTATGTCTCCTAATATTAGAGTTTTTACATTTAGAGTATTTATACGGATTTTAAGGCTTTTACACACAATCCATAAACAGGACCCCTTACAAGGAAATCTGGTGAAATAGTAAATACATAGTCTAGGAAATGAGATAGACATGGATTTGAATCCTCTCTCCATCTTTTATTATCAGGGGGACAACAAACAACCACCTTGAGCTTCAATTTCCTTATCTTTAAAATATAGATAATAACATATGCATCAGGGTATTATTATGAGAATTAAAATTCCAGAATGTCCACTACCTAGCACACAACAAATGACAGCTACTACTACTACTACTACTACTACTACTACTACTACTACTATTAAATAATAATTAATATTACTACTATTTCATTGCAGTTGTGATGACAAGCTTCTATATGGATCTAAATGTGAAAGGTGAATCATAAGGCTTAGAGGAAAACAAAGAAGAATATTTTCATGACCTAGGGCAGGAAAAAATACAAGAAGCACTAACTTAAAGGAAAAGACTGATGTATTAGACTTTATTAAAATTAAAAACTTATTTGAATAAAAATATTGAGACTGAAACACTAGGGCTCATATCCACAGCATGTTAGAAACTTTTAACACTATTTGAGAAAAACACATACAAAGAGTAAAACAATTGACAACAACCTTCACAAAAGAGGATTTCCAAATGATCAATAATCATATGACAAAGTGGTCAACCTCATTAGTCACTAGGGAAATGCAAATTAAAGCCACAATGGGATAACCACTGCATGACCACCAGAATAACTCAAACTAAAAGATTGACAAAAATAGTGTTAAGAAAAACAATTGAAATTCTTATACGCCATTGATAGGAGTATAAATTACTCCATTCACTGTGGGAAATTGGCAGTACCTATCAACATTGGAAATACAGTAATACCTTGGTTCGCGAGCATAATTCATTCCGGAAACAAACTACTCATATTGCAAGACATCGTAATCGCTCGTTTACCACGTTAAAATGTATTAGAAATGTTTGCTCATCTTGTGGAACACTCACAAACCACGTTTCTTGCAATTCAAGGTTTTACTGTATACATCTCCAATGACCCAGTAACCTCTCTTTTACATGGACTAACTTGTACAAAAATATTCAAGATTGTGTTATTTATAATAACCTCAAACTAGAAACCCCACATGTTCTTTAGTACTTGAATTGAGTAAAATAAAATATGGTATATTTATACAATGGAATGCTGCTCAGAAACGAAAATTAGTGACTCCCTGCTGCATACCACAACATGAGCTGGGTATGAGGATCATGAATATAATACTGAGCAAAAGAAGCCTGATGCAAAAGAATACAAACTGTATGATTCATTTTATAAAAAGTTCAAAAACAACAAGACTAAATGATGATATTTAGAGTCAGGATGGGTATCTTTGGGTAGAAAGAGAATAGTGATTTGAAAGGACATGAAAATGTTCTATTGTTTGACTGGGTCATGGTTACCCAGGTATGTTCACTTGTGGTAATTCTAATGAACACTTTTCTATCGTGTGGAAAAAATATTCGTGGACTATTATGTGGTAATAAAAAAGGAATAAAGTACTACTATATGCTACAAAACAAACAAACAAAAACACTACATACAAACATTTATAGTAACTTTATCCATAACTGCAAAAACTTGGAAGCAATCAAGATGACCTTCAGTCAGTGAGTGGAGAAATAAACGGTGGCATATCCAGACAA
>NW_017731575.1:1719464-1720454 GCF_001890085.2 Hipposideros armiger
TTTTTTTTTTTATAAGTTTGCTCTATGTCAATGTTGTCACCTGGGGACGATGGGGGAGCTTTCGGTGGTAAGATGCCCAGGGTAAAGAAAGTACGCGGAGCCAACATGAGGAGGAACCAGCATCTTTAATCAGTAATAGTAACCATTATTTTTTGTTTTGGGGGGTGAGAGAGTGCACGGAAGTGTGCATGCTCCCTCCCGCAACTGCAAATTATGCTTACATAAACAGCTTATATAACTGGAGCCTGGTGCCTGCACAGCAGGCTCTGGAGTCAAGGTTTGTATGTCCGGGGTTAGGGTCCATATGCCAGCCTGCACACATCTGGACAGCCCGGGCCCCGTGCCCAGGGCTGCTGCTTGTGTGCACCTGAACTTGCCTGGGCCCTGTCAGTACAGCTCCTGCAGGGTGGCGGTTCAGGACTTGACCTAAAGAGCATGTCCCTGTGTACAAAGGCCACAACAGTAATGCATAGAGCAACAGAGGACCACGAGGCTGACGGCAATACCTGCCAAGATAAGGCCTGCCCATTGTTATGAAGGGCCAAGGGAGTTCTACCAACACAAAAGGGGGTCATCCTGCAGGGCCTGGATCACCGAAACCTCGATGTCTATCTCCTACAAGGCCTTCTGTACCTTTTGCTGGTGGTCCAGGATGTAAACACAGTATTTAATGTGCAAGAGGGTACATGTGCCCCCCTGCGCAGCAGTTGACAGGTTTAGGGCCATCCTGTTCTGTAAAACTACCTTTTTCATTTGGGTTGTTTCATTGAGGAGCAGGGCTAAAGAGGCTCCCGTGACATTCAGAGCATTGGCGATGTGTTGGGCAAGGGCTTCCACCTGTAGTTCTACATCTATCACTCCACCCTCTGGTAATAAGATGGTTAAGGGGTAAAACTACCAGGCCACCAGCTTTTTCCTGTGCCAGCAATGGTAAACTGGGTCCCAATTGGCCAGGCTCTGGGGCAACGTGGGCAGGAGGTGACCCCTAAA